>NC_085138.1:438899105-438900477 GCF_035046485.1 Aedes albopictus
TTCAGAGAAGTTGGTTGCATTTGTTTGCTGCATCTTTTCCAAAAATTTTTGATTAGGGTGGTCCTCGTCTCAACTCAAATCAACTTTTTAATTTTAAGTCATACGCGATCGAGTTTTTCTGCAAAATTGTAGGCAATGCTATTTCGAGCAACTTTGTCGAATACACCTTTTATCTAGCTCTTAGTTTGAACATAGTAGGTCAATTTTAAGTTTTGACTTAGGGTGAGCCCCCCAAAATCATTTTTTTCGCAATTACTTCTTCATTTCATTTTTTTTCGAAGATGTGAGCTTCGGAGCATTTGAAGAGCAAGTAATGACGCATATTTGCTCTGAACATTACATGTTGCTAGGTCTTGTCATTCATATGTTATGGGCAATTTTGACTTAAAAACAACGATGTCTTGAAATGTTTATATCTCATGGAGTTGGTAAAATATAAAAGTTCTTTGGGCGGCATTTGGAAGGTCATATATGAAGCCAAACTTGGAGCAAAAATTACGAGAACGTTATTTTTTAAATTGGAATAAATCGACTCCAAAAATCCCCTTAAAAAATCAAAAAACTACTTATAACTCATACAATTTTAAAGGTAGAGTCAAGCTGTCTTCGGAAAAAATGTGGGTTGTGGTAAAAGTTTCCCATACACGAGTTTTTTGTAAAATGTGAAACAAAAGCTTGAAATTGAAAATTTGTTTTTAAAGAGTATAATCGTTCTGATTTTCGAGAAAAACATAGCATGTACCCCTAGGAATCAAATTATCAATTTCAAGCTTTTGTTTTACGTTTTACAAAAAAACTCGTGTATGGAAAACTTGTATTCATGGTTAAAACCTACATGCTCCGGAGCTAATATTTTCGAAAAAAAAATCAAATAAAAAAGTTATTGCGAAAAAAACGGGCTCACCCTAAGCCAAAACTTAAAATTGACCTACTATGTTCAAACTAAGAGCTAGATAAAAGGTGTATTCGACAAAGTTGCTCGAAATAGCATTGCCTACAACTTTGCAGAAAAACTCGATCGCGTATGACTTAAAATTAAAAAGTTCTATTCCAAATTTGAGTTAAGACGAGGACCACCATAATCAAAAATTTTTGGAAAAGATGCAGCAAACAAATGCAACCAAAAGACACCAAACGCCTAAAATTAACAAAAACAGAGACACGGATTTTTTTCCTGCTAAAACGTGGATTCGGACCATTGTGGGCTGGTTATTGATGGTCTACATCTTTATGCTTCCATCTGGTGTGTCATTGGCGAAGGTGAGTTGAAATATCGGTGATAGTTTATTATTTTTCACCTGCTATGACAGCAATTAGCGCATATGACGGAGTAAATTTCTACCATACATCAGATGCCAACAGTGCTCTGGAA
>NC_085138.1:441311477-441361477 GCF_035046485.1 Aedes albopictus
ATTACCCAAAAAGAGCAATAAGTTAAATTTCACAACTTTTTACTAGGGACGTAAGCCTCTTAAATCAGAATAATAAGGATAGTTGTGATGTTAGTTGCTGCTATTCTAGGTCGCCCAACATGTCATCAAGTTCAGTCAGATTTGACGAACCTGCATACGCGCCAACTTGTGACGTAGTTGGGGAGGCAAGGCTTCTCAAAATCAATGAAATACAGTTAAAATCGATGTAGTTTATCCAAATTAGGCCAAATAATGAGATTTACACGTCATGTAAACTTCCTTTTAGTGATGTGAACTTAGTGTTGATATATCATGTAAATTTGTGTTATATGTCATGTAAACACACAGAGTCATGCTGAATTACTCTAACGATTTTCTCTTCTTTAAACGATGGCTGTTCTTTCGAGCAATGCTGTTGTAGGGGTCATGTTTCTTTACGAAACGGCCTTCAGTCAAACGGCGTTCAGTCAAATGGCATTTGGCCAAATGACTAGGAGATTCAACAAATAGTTAACAAGTTACTTTCGTCATCAAAAGTGAAATAACCAAGTAGGGACATATATTCTATAATCTCAAGAGCCATCCCAAGATACTTTTGGGATAACCCAGGTCGGATAATCTACCATGAAGTTTTGAGCTTCAGATCACTACTTTCGATGGTATCATTTCCGGTTACACTGAGTACTGAAACACAATCAACCATGTTATCTGAACCTTTCTTGAACCTAAATTATTTCAAATTCTTTCATATTGTGATCCCAGGTTCTAAGAGATGTTGCGAGCAGTACTTTTGTTTCTGTGATCTGAAAAATCTAGAAAGTATCTTTGTACACTGTGGTTTTTCCGAGGCTCCTCCTGGAGTTTCTTCTGAGAATCCTCTCTAGAAGTTTCTTCTGGTATTCCATTAGCAGTTCCTTCTAAGCTTCCTCACGGAGTTCCCTCTAGGATTCTTCAAACAGTACCTTCCAGGATTCTTCCATTTGAGGATTTCTGAATTTTTGCAGGAGCTCCTTCTGTGATTCCTCCAGATGTTTCTTCTAGAATTCCATCCAGAGTTCCTTCTTTGAATTATCTTGCATTATTTTTAATGAACCAGTAATTCCATCTGGGATTCCTAAATGAGTTTCTTCTGACATTCCTCTGGAGATTCCTTCTGAGCCTCCTCAATGAGTTCTTCTTCTTTCTTCTGAGAATCATTAAGGACCTATTTCTGACATTTTTTCTTAAGTGTCTTCTAGGACCGCCGAGAGTCCTTTCCTGAAAAAAAAAACTTTCACCAGTTCCGGGATTTTTTTAGGAGATTTTTTCCGAGATTTTTCCAGTGATTTGTTCCGGGATCTCTACAATAGTTCTTTCGGGAAATGCTTCAGGAATTCCTTCCGAGATTCCTACATTATTTTTCATGATGGTTTGTCAATCTGACAATTCTTTTATTATGTCCGATGTTTTAGACCGTTTGGGGTATTCTTCAGGGACTCAATAGTTACGAAACAGTTTCATAAAACAGTCGAACACACCAACGATACAGAAATTTCGTCCCCCCTGGTTCCATTTATGTTCCATGTTTATTTCAGAAATTTCATGTGAGATTCCTCCCGAAGTTCCTTATGGGATTTCTTCAGGAATTCTTTCTGAGATTCTTCCAGGAATTCTACAAATAATACACCCCCCCTCAAAACTTCTCCAGGATTCTTCTAGGAGCTCCTTTCGGTATTCTTTCAATAACTGCTTCCCAGGGATTGCTTCAATATTTCCGGGAATTTCTCATGGGATTCTGTCAGAAATTGCTGAATTCCTTCGGGAGCTCTTGCCGGGATTCTTTCGGAAAGTTCTTCTGGAATTCTTTCAGAAATTTCTTCAGGAACTGTTTCCAGGATTCATCTAGGAGGAACTCTATTTTTTTGCCAAGAATTCCGTTTAGGATTTCTGCAGATTCTTTTGGAATTCTTCCAGAAGCTTATCCTGGATTTTTTTTTTTTCAGATGTTCTAATGGATAACCTACAATATTCTATTAGGGAGTATTTTGAGCAAATCCTCCTGCAGTTTTTATTTATGGAATTTCTTATAAAGATCCAACAGGATTAATTTGAGGCAATAATCCTGGAACCTTTTAGGAATATGAGGAGAAATTACAGGAACCTCAGAAGAAGATTCTGAAGGTATCCTAAATAAACCCCCCGAAAGAATCTCATCAAGAATCCCCTGGAAATCCCAGAAGAAACTAATGTAGAAGTCCCGAAACGAATGTGTAGAAAAACCACGAAAAATTTCTTGAAGATTAATCCCTGATGGAATTCCTGTGGAATCCTAAAAGGAATCCGGAAGGAGGAAGCACACATTTCCATGCACACGAACCCCACAGGTTGAATTTAATCAAACCAGCCATGGAAAGCTAGCGAAATCGTCCTATCGTAAACAACATGGCCACGAAACGTCAAAGACTTGTAAAAAATTATCTTAGCAACCGCGGCATGCAGCGCCCTACAAAGTAAAACCGCTCAGCACTAAAATGTGTAAGACCTACTCATAAATGCATAATTTCCATACCACTCATAAAATATGTAAGAGTTACACATTCACAAAATCTGCTCGACTGCGTCCACAAAATCTTTTAAGTTGCAATTTTTTTTGTATGGAAATATAGCTACGTTTACTAGTGGTCTCCAGTTAGCCTAGTGGTTAAGGCTATGGATTGATCCGGAGACGGCGGGTTCGATTCCCGTTCCGGTCGGGAAAATTTTCTCGGCTCCCTGGGCATAATGTATCATTGTACTTGCCTCACAATGTACAAATTCATGCAATGGCAGGCAAAGAAAGCCCTTCAGTTAATAACTGTGGAAGTGCTCAAAGAACACTAAGTTGAAGCGAGGCAGCCCAAGTCCCAGTGGGGACGTAGAGTCATAAAGAAGAAGAACTAGTGACCTTGATGAATAAAAAAATATAGCCATTTCGCATCTAGAATAGTGTACGAGCAAATTTTGTGAATGTGTAACTCTTACACATTTTATGAGTGGAATGGAAATTATGCATTGATGAGTATGTCTTATACATTTAAGTGCGGAGCAGTTTTAGCGTGTATTCCAAACCGCTAAATCACAAGCAGTTAGTTATCAACTGTCTTCAATCAAACGCGACGACGTCATCCTACGGACCGTTGTGCCTGCTATGATCCAATCAGCCTCAGCTTACTTTAACATTTTAATACCGTGACCGGCCCTAATTCTGCGCAGTCCCTAATTCGGCGCACTTTCGCGAATATACCACAAAATCACGGACGCTAGTTCAATATTAGCTTCAAATATATTTTTTGAATATTGTTTCAATAGTAATGAAAAAGTTTGTGAAGAAAAATTTTTGAAATCAACGACCATTGTTTTGTAAAAAAAATAAAATGATGTTGCAAGTACTGGAAATTGCCTGAAATCTGTGTCCGTTAGCGAAGCTGCTAAAAAGTTGCCTCATAAGCTGAAGCATTTTGCGACATAAATAATGAAGAGAATGTCTGCTTTTGCATGCGCATCCTGTACTGCTGTCTTCGAGGAATCAGAATCGGCAAAAAACAATTGAGTTTTCTTCTTCCTTTCTTAATATTCTTGTTATTCTTAGGTGCGCAGAATTAGGAACCGGTATTAAATAGTGGTCCTAATTCTGCGCAGACATTTCAACACTAAGTTTTGAACATATAATTAATGAACAAACATCATATAAATGCCAACATAGTTATAACTAGGATATTCTATGTTTCTAGCAATCCGGTGAATGTAATTACGTCTCAACAAGTTAGTTTATAAACTTTGAAGGCTAATTTACGATTCTTGCATTTTTGATCTGATAGTTTGTGACCGGACTAACCACTTGTTTTAAACATTTGCTATCAACCTCTGGGGAAATTGTATGTGTTAATGCAAGCATTCGTCAAATGCGATATATGATGTGAGTTTTCATGGAATTTTCTTAAACAATGGAAACCCTGGAGTTAGACAAGAAAGAAGTCTCAGTTTGCAAACAAAAATTGTGCCACCTTGTCATGGCGAAAAAGTTTATAATGCCTTTAGAAATGAAAGTAAATTTTACTAATATGTGCATATGCGGATGACTAAAAAACTTTACGTAGAAGTATTCGATAATGCTAATGCTACAAAATCCTTTTGTGTATTATGATTGAAATTCCCTTTGCTCAGTAATCAAAGTAGGTAGTATCAATGTTAGGGACATGCAAAGTTCCAATATGGTCGTAATGTCGTATAAAAGTTGAAAATGAAGAATTCAATTAAATTTAATCTATGAATCATGTTCTCATGTTATGTTATCTTTTTAGAGTTTTTCTCATGTGCGCAGAATTAGGAACACTAGTGCGCAGAATAAGGAACATTCCAAAAAAGGGTGCGCAGAATTAGGAACAAAGACACATTTTAGAATTTTCATAATTTTACATATAAATTGAGTGATTTGTATAAGAATTATATTTTTCTCTTATTTACAAAGCTAATAACTATGTGTGGTCAAAAATTCAGCCAAATCGGTTCGATTTTGAATTTGTTACAGCTGATTGAAATTGAAAAAGTCTTAGGTGCGCAGAATATGGGCCCTCCACGGTACACTACTTTCGACGTTCGATTTGGTGTTGTGGGTAACCTACGTAGGTACCCACACCTAATGTCCAACGCAGCACCACGCAAAGTAGGCTTTGTTTGCCTGTCCCAAATGTCCAAACGGTTCAATCTGTCATGTCCTGCTACCACAGCCGCAGCCTACTGCGTGCGTCGCCACGTTCCGTTTGAGAAAGTGTACAGTGGGGTCAGTTTCACGTGCAGTGATTTGCAAATCCTGGATCGTGCGGTGCCGTGATTGCATAAGCTTGTGCGCGAGACACTTTGAAAACTGCGACTGCGGCATTTCGGCGACGAAGTACGAAACAGGGTGTGTTGCACAACCCCTTGTTGACTGACCACACCGACGACCTACCGGCTACATAGTGAGTGTATAGAGGGCCCTCGTCGTCCTCGTCGCCGCCGTGTTCGCATATGAATGCGTCATGAGTCAAATTCGAACTGATCCCGCGAAAGATCAATGGCGATGACGACGACGACACGCAGCTGAGACCGAACTCCGAAGTAGGTCAGTCAGAAGAGATCGGACAGCGATATGAGTCAGCTAACTGAGGGGGTCCCCTGATCAGATCGAAGTCCGATAGCAAATTCGATTGATGACCGTGCAAACTGGAGCCGCCGCGGGTGTGCGTAACCTATTGAGCGAGATTGGATTTTACTTTTTTTTGTTAGAAAATGTTGAATATTCTTGACTGTTCAATCAGTCATTTCATATGGATTCATTTACGCCCTTAGAACTATCAGAAAACCAAAATGGAAACAAAATAGGTTTTATAATGGTTTTCAGAACCTGCTTAAAGCTAAATTAATTTCAAACTCGTGTTTGAAATTGGTGTTTAGTAGCGTTAGTTAGCTCCTTTACCGAAGGACATGGCGACGACGATATATAGGAAGGAGTTTCTGAAATACTGCCCAGAATTTTCTGGAGCCCATGTATAATGTCCAATTAGTCCATTACTTAGTTCATAACCACGTTCCGAGAACTCCTCTCTCTTCCCTCCACAACGCTAGGAATGTAGTCTGTTTCAGTTCTTTGCCTCTCGGGAATCGGTTGACCGTGAATAATTTGCACCAATAAGAGTTCTTCGTTTCTATTGGAGCGTCACAAGACAAAGCGACGACGACGATGACGTTTGAACAGCGAAACCAGACATAGATATGGGTCATTCTATTTTTACCCGGATCATCCCCATGAGCCCCAAGTTAGTGGTTCCGGGCGGGTGTTTCTCGCGTTTCGTGCTTGATCCCAATCTGGTTTGTGTCGTGCTATCCGATTCTCTCCGAAATCTTAGCATGCGCGCGCGTCGGTTGCTATAGGGAGCGCCCCAGGATTGCACGATGATTATTTTTCCAGCTCTTGCGACTGGCATGAATAAGCGGAGAATAATGGGACAAAATGTACACAGCAGGAATAGCTATTTATGTAGCGAGTTGCACAAAGATTACACTGCTCGACAAAATTATACAAAAATATGGTGTTATGGGATGAGAAAAAACAGGGGTTTGGGACCCTAGAAGTGTCATAATGAAAGAATTTTTGAAAAATATTGGACTGGGCCTTCACAGTTTAAAACCGAAGTTAAGTATTTTTAGGCATTTTCGGTATTTGGGTTAGTTTCGTTATTGTCTAACGCCTAAATATATGCACAGCGCGTTCTAATGCAAATATCAATTGAACACCCCAAGTTCTCCATACCAACTTCGGTTTTAAACTGTGAAGGCCCGGTCCAATATTTTTCAAAAATTCTTTCACTATGACACTTCTAGGGTCCCCAACCTCTGTTCTTTTTTTTCTCATCCCATAACAAAACTTAGTGTTGAACGGTGTTATCATTTCAACATGAGTCATACGTCGGGGAAGCTTCGAGTTTAGTTTGATATTCTATTCTGCAGAATAGTGATTCGTTAGTCATGTGGCATAGTTGGTTGAAGCGCTGGTCTAGCGATACGGAGATGTGGGTTCGAATCCCACCAAAGCGGTAATCAATCAACTAAACACACATTGTGCCTTTGAATTATGAGTTTTATAGTCTGCTTTAGACGAGCTTTCATTTCACCGAAAATAGCCAATATAAAGCATATAAAGCTTTCAGAAAGCTCGTGGCAGTACCAATTATCGCCAACTGTGCATTTTACACCAACTTCCCCTAAAGTTAGCATATTCCTCTTCCATCTTTGCCCTCCATTGGATCTCCTGTTACGGGTGGATCATTTTTAGAAACATTTTTTTGTCGAACCACTGCCACCACTAGCAGTCGCCGTCAGTGCTCAAGTCTCGTGATGCGGTTTGTTGCGCTGCGCTGTGAGGCTGCTGTTAGAGGAAACGTGCGGACGGACAACCGGATCAATGAATGAATGGAATGAATGGGCGCTAGCAACGGCGGCAGCAGCAACCTACTACCTACATTACTATGAAGTGGGAAAAGATGAATGGATGGGCAACAGCAACTGTGTAGGTCGCCGCTGCCGCCGCATTCATTTTCTGTGACGAAGACGACGACAACGACGAAGGTTCTCGTCGAATCTCCCGGAGGAACCCGGAGGACAGCGGAGATGGGGTGTAACGCGAAGAAACGGAGACCAAGTGCCACAAACGACACGTTTCCGATTACTTCATCGCGCGCAGTTTGCTCGTTTGCCGGTGCGAAATGTGATGCTTTTGATTGGGGTGTGGTGGAAGTGGAAGGAAAACCGAGACCCACCAGCCAGCATCAGCAGCAAGCGGAGTGGGTCTTAGGGTTCTTTCCTCAGTTGCACCGAATCGAGCCTAGGCCTAGGGCGGAAGCAAACAGCCGCGTATGTGTTCGATCTCTCAATCCAATCCCATCGTGTCGTGGCGAATCTAAATTATAGGGTAAAAACGATTCCGATTTATGAATGAGCAGATCGAATGACGATAATTACACCCCCTTCCTGGCGTTTTTAGCCGGAATGGAGAGAAATTGAACGAAGTCAAAGCTGGAAGTCATTTCACGGCGAAGTGATACAAACTCACGGTGATGGTCGAGATGCAACCGGATTAAGCTGGGCTTTGGTAGATAGTAACGGAAATTAATATTAAAGACGCGAAATGAGTGATTTTATGTCAGGTTGAGCGGTATTTGCTATGTACTTCGTTATAGATGGGACCGCCTTGCTGGTTTCAGCTCCAATGGATAATTTCTCACGTGTTTACTATCTGCTCAACTAAATCATGATAGTTGAAATGGGTTGTGCAGTATCCGGATTAAAATACTATGGAGACAGATGATGTAAAATGAACTTTACCTGTCCATCCACCAGCGGTCACCTTGTTGAAATGTTGTTCATATTGGAATTATAGAAGTTCCATCCATAACCACATTGACCATGCTGAGGGTAATGGGTTCCGATCGGTCCAGGAACTTTTCGTAAAGGAAATTTCCTTGGCTTAGGCATTTCTTGGGCATTGAGTATGTTCGGGCCTGCTACACAATATGTACATGTAAAATAATCATTGGCAGAGGAAGCTCTCAGCTAATAACTGTAGAAGTGTTCATAGAGCACTAAGCTAAGAAGCAGCATTGTCCCAGTGGGGACGTTACGCCAAGAAGAGAACAAGGACCTCAGCCCTAATATACATCTAAAACCAACAGATGCTCCGAACAATCGACCACGTGCTCCCAGAGCAGCGGCATCATCAACATCAACACTTAAATCCGACCGACCGAAGTAGACAATAATGTTGATTTATGGGAATGCGGCACGACGACGGCCCAACAATACGGTCTAGTCTGTCCAACCGGTCGGGCGGCGTGCGGTCATCCTCATCCACCACTACTGACTGCACCAACTCACTGACTGGAGAACCAGGAAGCTATGCGGCGAATTCCTATATTTAGAAGAACAGCACACGTCTGGATGGCATCAACATTGCTGTTGTTGGTGCCATTATATAGAGAACATATCCCCATTGTTATCGCCCCACGTTCTTCCACAGGCCAGACAGTTTAGAGAGCGAAATTTTGAAGGTTAATAAAGGCATCAGCAGACTCCGGAAGTGTTGGCCGCTCGCGTATTCAATGGGCCTGGTAAGCGAGAGTGTTTACATCGGCTGGCTGCTGGGAGGCATACAATGAATGCGCCATCATTGTGGACATTCGGAGGGAGGTTGTTGCGGCACGGGTGCTGAGTCGATGAGAGTAATTACACTGTGCACTTGGTCCACCGAGATCGGCTTAGATCTCAGATCGAATGTGGATATTGTAATAGGTGTTTACATTCATTCGCAGACCGACTCCCATGGGTGTGCTATTCGCGAGAGAAAGGAAGGACAGAGAGGGCGTGTTCTGGCGAAAATTCCAATGCCTTGTGCCATTGCTATTGACGATGTTGAGCGACAGTGAACGTTGGATAATAACCTCGAAGGGTTGTATAATTGGTTCGGCAGATATTTTTTAGTAATTTATATAGCACACCCAAGCTAAGTGAAATGTTATACTATTGTGAACTATGTGTAAGATTTTCGACTGGAAGTTTAATGTTTGGGAAATTTTGGCTTTCTCAGTCTAGGGAATCCAAACGATTAAATTGGCATTGCCCTTTGTGTAATTATTGTGAACTATGTGTAAGTAATCCGACATTCAGCATTCATTATAGCTTAAGCTGAAGATATGACGAAGCCAAACCTCTAATTTTCAAGAGCACTAATCTGAAGAAGCAAAAGTCGGTTCGCGTTGAAAAGTTGATTGGTGGTGACAAACCGACTTTCGGTAGAATCCAGTTCAAACATATCTGTTTAATGTTACATCCAATACCCACAAAAATATAACAAAATGAAACGAGCTCACCACCGTTACGCCTATTCTTGATTGGGTGTGCCATCTCCGTAAAAGCGAAACAAATCGATTGGGCAGACTCAAGGCGTGAACGTTTTTTGAGAAATAGGCGTGAATATGGAACATGTTTTTCCGCTGTGCACCAATGCTTGAACTATCGTTACAAATTTTGATTTTTGTCAATACGAGAATTGCGAAGATCGGATCAGATTTATTACAGATACAGATTAGGGTGATTAGCCAAATGTTAAACACTACCCAAATTTTCAACAATTTTCGAAAGTCTGAAACTGACAAATGTGTAATAGCTAATTTTAAATTTCGACTACCGGAGTGAACCGTCAACAATTAGTGTGAATCGATCAAATTAGGATTAACTAACTTAACCCTTTTGGGCCGGATAGGACGACAATGACTCAGGCGTTGAAAATAAGTATAACAAACGTGTTTGAGATCAGCGAGGTTGCTCCAGTAGCGGCAAAACAATGCCTCCTTTTTACAGATTGGACTGACTTGCGATTCACGACAGCAAACTTCAGATTCAAATGTTCTATTTACTCTTCAATTTTAGAGAATTCAAATTCAATCAGAAGTATGGGAAACAACTAGACCTAGTCGTTCACTGGGTATTTTTCTACTACCGTAGATTTATGCACGAAAAACAAAAAAATAAGTACCAGATATTCAACAACAAGAGATAAAAAGGTGGTGTCGTCAACGAAACCGTTAAAGTGTATAAGAGCCAAGTGTCAAAAAAATTTCTAGTTAAAATTTATTGCACCAGTTGTAATTTATGTCACGGATATTTTGGTAAATATACAAAGCCTTCCACAGGGATTTACATATCTATGATAATATTCCGCAGTCTCCATGTATTTCTCCTAGATTTTGTACCAGGTTGTAATACCTCCCGAGAATCCAGAAAGGATTCTTCCAAATTAACATTTTTCAATCAAATAGAGTTTCTTAAAATCATCATAAAACCCAAATGAAGCTATAAGGTTTCATACCTATGCTTAAAACCTCTATAAGAATAATTGGTCATCAAAATGTTGCTTGGGTTCACACGGTATCTCTCTGAATTACTCCCGGCATTCCATTCAGGATTCTTCATAAAACCCCTTCATGTATTCTGCTAAGGATTTCTACCCCCTTGATTCTTTCAGGGGATCCTCCCGAGATTCCTTCAGGGATTCCTACCGGAATTCTATCAATGATTTCCCACGAGGTTCATGCAGAGATATTTTCTGGCATTCCATCAGGAATTTCTTCAATGATGTCTCGTAAGACTACTTTAGGGATTTCGTCTGGGTTCTTTCAAGGAATACAGTATGCGGCAGGAAAAAATGCAAAAGTGTTTTTCAACTTCAAACCTCATTTTCGTCCGTTTGACATTAACCAATCTATGTTTCAACGTTCCATGATCTATAATAGGCTAGTTTTCTGAAAAGTTAATTAAAAAATTTCCCATTTTGGTCACTAACCTTTACAGGGCGGCGCCTGAAGATGAAGACAACCAGAATTTTCAAACCGCAGAAAATCGCACAGGTCGCTAAATTTCGCATATGATAAAACAAAATTTTTGATTTTCTCTACAATATCATCAAATATATGTACTTATTTCATCTGCTATGTGAAACTACATGGCTCTGGATCAGTGTGGTCTGGTTGTTCATCGAATTTGAGCTAATTTTGTTACTGTTATAGTCATTTTGTTTAATGACCATTGGGCGCGCAGTTTATTGATATCCGCAAATTAGGCCTACATTATCACATGTTAAACATCAAATGTGTTCATTTTTATTTTTCAGTGCTAGAATATAGACATTGACTGATACACTGTCATGAAAAATAGTCATAGCCTTGAACTTTTCGCATTTTTTCCTACCGCACCCTGTATTCCACAGATTCCATCAGGGATTCTGGGGTCTTCTCCCAGGATTCTTTCAAGGATGTCGTTTGGGCATCCTTCAGGGATTCCTTTACGAGTTCTTCACGGAATTTCATTCATTGATACCTCACAGGATTGATTTTTACCGGGGTTCTTTAACTGATCCTTCCTTAGATTCATTTATATAATCTTTCAGGGATTCTTCCGGAGATTCCTTAATAGATTAATCCTGCGATCCTCTTCGATTTTCCGTCATTGATATCTCCTGGTACTCATCCCGAGGTATTCTTCCTCGAATCTCCAGAGACTTCTATCTGGATTCCTCCAGAGATTCTAAAATTATTTCATTAGTTTCTGTCAAGATTTTTATATGAATATTTTCGAATTTTTTTTCTGGGAATCCCGAGATTTTCTTCAGGGAATCCTCTTGCGAGTTCTCCAGGATTCTGTCAAGGATTCCGCCAGCAATTCTTTCTGGATTCCCATTAGGAAGTCCACTCGATATTCCTTCATTGATTCCTCCCGGGATTTTTAGGAATCCCCTCTGCAATTGCTTCAGCTTCTTGATGTAATGCATGCCACATGCCAATGCCCATGCATGCATGGGATTCCTTCCGAGATTCTTACAGGGATCCCCTCCACAATTTCCCCCGGAATTCCTTTAAGATTTTTTTTGCTGCAATTCCTTCATTATCTTCTCCGGTCTTCTGGCATTCTGTGAGGTTTTTTTTTCTGAAATTCATTATTAGTTTTTGCCTTTCTCGTACACTAAGTGTACTGGAAAGGCTATATGTTCACTCCAAAAATGACTTTTTGATAGAAGGCTCGGAGGGTCGAGTCACATATACCAATCAACTCAGCTCGACGAATTGAGGTGATGTCTGTGTGTGTGTATGTATGTGTGTGTGTATGTGTGTGTGTGAGTATGTGTGTGTACAAAATAAACTCACATCACTTTTTGGCAGTAAACCTCAACCGATTTTAATGACCGACGGTTCATTCGACGCGGAATCTGGTCCCATTGTTTCCTATTGAAAATGGTTCAGATCGGTTCAGCCGTTCCGGAGTTATGGCCATTTAGGTGTTCCGGACCAGTACCCCAGGAAGGGGGCAGATATGAAAATGCTACAGAACCATGCATGCGACATATCAAACCGCGGCTTTTTCGATAACCTGACGAACGGTAAGCAGGAAAATACTCTCAGTCCATATCTGAACCAGAAGTATTCCGGAATCGGTTCCGGTTGTCCCGCCGGAAGTGGCAAAATATAAAAGTGAGCCAAATCCATGCATGCGACACATCAAATCGCGTCTGTTCAGATAACCTGATGAACGGTTAGCAATGAAATGCAATCAGACTATATTTAGGAAAACCAGTAGTGGTCCGGAACCGGTTCCGTGTGTTCCGCCGGAAGTGGTCAAATGCAGATGGGAACCAAACCCATGCATGCGACACATTAAATAACAGCTTTTTCGATAACCTGAAGAACGGTAAGCAGGAAAATAGCTTTAGATCACAGCAGAGACTACCGTTAGTGTTCCGGAACCGGCTCCGAATGTCCCGCCGGAAGTGGTCAAATATAAAAGTGAACCAAACCCATGCATGCGACACATCAAATAGCGGCTGTTTCGTTAACCTGGTAAACAGTGAGCAGGAAAATAGCCTTTAATTCAGCAGAGGTAGTGTTCCGGAGCCGGTTCCGGGTGCCCCGTCGGAAGTGGCCAAATATAAAATTGAACCAAACCCATGCATGCGATACATCAAATTGCGGCTCTTTAGATAACCTGATGAACGGTTAGCAATAAAATGGAATCAGACTGTATTTTGGAAAACCAGTAGTATTCTGGAACCGGTTCCGTGTGTACAAACGGAAGTGGTCAAATGTAGATAGGAAACAGTCCCATGTATACGGCACATTAAATGGCAGCTTTTTCGATAACCTGAAGAACAGTAAGCAGGAAAATAGCCTTAGATCACAGCAGAGACTACCGGTAGTGTTCTGGATGTCCCGCTGGAAGTGATCAAATGTAAAAGTGAACCAAATACATGCATGCAACATATCAAATCGCGGCTCTTTAGATAACCTGATGAACGGTTAACAAGAAAATTGTTTCAGACCATATTTGAGACAAATTCCGGAACCGATTCCGAGTGCCTTGCTGGAAGTGGTCAAATGCATATAGGAACCAAACCCATGCATGCGACACATCAAACCACGGCTTTTTCGATAACCTAATGAACGGTTTACTATAAAATAGTCTCTGATCACATTTGAGACTACCGGTAGAACCCGTTTTGTATGTCCCGCCAGAATGACCAAAATGTAAAATGAAACAAATGCATGCACATCAATTTTCGGCTTTCCAGAAAACCTGTTGAACAGTTAGCAAGAAACTAGTCTCAGGCCATATTTGAGACAATAGATACAGTTTTGGAACCGGTTCCGGGTATCTCACAGGAAGTGGTAAAAACAGTGAAAACAATCAATGCAAGCGATAAATATGTGTAAGAGAACAAAATCTTGACAAAACTGAAGCTCATCAAATCACACCTTTTCGTATTCCTGAGGTGTAAATATACAGTAGAATGGGGATTTCATGAGAATATTGAAATTTAATCGCATCAACCAGCAAAGTTTTTCAATCCTCTTTTGCGTCTATAATTGCTGCGCAAAATTTTGATACGACTAATTACTCCTCGCGCTCTGTGATATAGTTCTAATTTGAATTGGATTCAGTACGAAAAATTGCACCTGCTTCCATTTTTTGGTCAATTTTTTTGAATCTAGTAACCAATGATAATAAAATATAGCCTGAAATGGGCAGAAAAAAAGTTTATCGAAGACTGTAAAGTGATTTTTGGTTGTGAAATAAATTATATTTAGGCTTGTTATTATCGTCTTGGTATTGATGGGTGTTCAGTAATAGTAAAGGTGGTAACGCAGTCAACTAAGAGGTCTGATATTTTTCAACTCTACTTATACATACATTGAACATAACATCGGAAACATGTGCCATCAGTAAGTTTCCCAACTCGATGATGGCTTGGATAAAATTCTTGCTTTTATAAATAAAGTATTCACAGGATTCAGGATGCTTACGTCGACGGAAAGATCATGAGTACATTTTTGACGAGAAAGGCACTATCACCACTAGGTGGATCAATCCGGGTTTTTTTTTTCGAATCTTTCAGAGATTTCTCGTGAGATTCTCTCGGAGAATCCTTCTAAGAAGTTTGCCATGATTTCGCCAAGAATCCTGTCGGAATTCCTGCTAGATTTCTCCAGGGATTCCCTTCCGTAATTCCCTCTAAGGAATTTCTCTTGGGATTATTTCAGGCATTATTCCAGAATTATTTCATGGATTGCTCTCGAGATTCCTGCAAGGATTTATGACGATATTGGTTCAGGGAGTCTTACAGTGATTCCTACCGGGAATCAATTCAGGATACACGCTATGTCTGAACTAGCAGATTATAAAAATTGAATGTACATCGGGTTTCTTTCCACCAAACATCAGTATTCAAGCTATAATTTCATTTGCAAAAGGTTTCAAAATATTCTATCGGTGAAAATTTTTCCATACATTTTGTATGGGAGAGAAATTGGCCGAAAATAAGAATTGCGTGCAAATTTGTATGCAAAACAGCTAAAAAGACGAAAAAATCAAAATTTCCCCGATGAAATATTTTAAAAGTTTCCGCATATGATAATATAGCACGAGTTCTGATATTCTGTGGAAAGAAACCCGATGTACATTCAATTTTTATAATCTGCTAGTTCAGACATAGCGTGGAGCACCTACAAAAATGCCGCCTTCAGAAAAGTTGTTGCTTTTGGTCTTCTGAATAACTTACCTGAAGACAGCATCTTTGTAAGTCCTCAGATTTTGGAGATATCGAGGCTTTTAGTGAGTCCGTAGTTATGACGGGTAGTGTATATCTACCCTATATCTATACTAGTGTATTCAATGAACCAAATGCATTCAAATTTGGACCATTTATGACTTTTATAATGAGCTCTAAAAAACGTTCGACTTAACTTTAAATTATTAAAAAGAGAGAAAGTTATAGCGATTTCATTTACTTTTCGATTTTTTAGTAAGTTGATCAATTTTAAATATTCATCCTATCACTTTTTCAATTTATTGTCGGCTATGTTGTAACTTTCTATCGAAACATATGAATATTGAAAGCAATTATAGGGAATTGAAATGAACTTTAATTAGCATCTTGAACTTTGAAACGATGTTGAAATTTTGGATAATTTGGTGTTTTTTTTTTTAAAAATAATCTAATCGTCATAATTTTCTTCCGTTTTAAGAATTTAAAGTTCAGTCAAAAGTTTCATTGCATTCAGTTCATTTAATCCGGAGATATACAGGGGATACTCAAAATAACTGGGACAGGTAAAATTTTCACTTTTCAAAAAATGTTCAATTCGCTGTAACTTTTCGAAAAGGGCATCAAATATTCTCAAATTTTTACTGCAAGTTCATCAACTAGTTGTGTATCAGTGGACAAAATTTGGTAAAGATCGGGCCATTCTACACGAAGTTATGAAGATTCTAGAAAAAGGTGTAATTATCCGATAGCCAACTTTGAGCTGTTATATCTCCGGATTCAATGAACCGAATGCAATGAAATTTTGATCATTTATGACTTATATAATGAACTTTGAAAAACAGTTTACCTAATTAGAAATTATTAATAAGAAAAAAAGTTATGGCAATTTCATTTATTCTATGTTTTTTTAGTAAATTTATATATTTTTCATATGCATCCCATTACTTTTTCAATTTAATGCCGGCTATTTGGTTACTTTCCTATAAAACATAAATATATTCAAGTCAATTAGAGGGAATAATAATGAACTATAATTACTATTCCGAAATTTGATACGATGATGAAGTTTTGAAATAATTGGTGTTATATTAGAAAAATAATGCAATCGTAATAATTTTCTTTCGTGTAAAGAATTTTAAGTTTTGTCAAAAGTTTTTTATAGCTCATTATATAAGTCATAAATGATCAAAATTTCATTGCATTCGATTCATTGAATCCGGAGATATAACAGCTCAAAGTTGGCTATCGGATAATTATACCTTTTTCTAGAACCTATATAACTTTGTATAGAATGGCTCGATCTATTCCAAATTTTGTCCACTGATACACAACTAGTTGATGAGCTTACAGTAAAAATTTGAGAATATTTAATGCCCTTTTCGAAAAGTTACAGCGAGTTGAACATTTTTCAAAAAGTTAAAATTTTACCTGTCCCAGTTATTTTGAGTATCCCCTGTAACAGCTCAATGTTGGCTATCGGCTTATTTTAACTGTTTCTAGAATCTTTATAACTACGTACGGAATAGCTCGATTTTTTTTCCAAATTTTGACCACTGATACACAACTAGTTGATCAACTTAGAGTAAAAATTTGAGAATATTTGAAGCACTTTTTGAAAAGTTACAGCTAGTTGAACATTTTTTGAGCAGTGAAAATTTTGCCTTGTAATGAAAAAAAGTCTTCGTCACAATCACAAGTTCCATATCTTAATCCTCAAGTCACGAAATTCCATCTGGATATGATCGCTTCTGAACCGGTAGCCGCGTGACAATATGACCTGATTTGGGGGGACACAAACAATCGCAAATCGCAGAAATATTTACTTTCTTAATTTCGGAAGAAATAGTGCCTCGCGTGTCCGTCATGAATCAATGACCGCGTAGTTTTTCCCCAAAAACCTAGCGTTTCGTTGACGATCAAAACAATTCCAAAGTGGCCAACAACCCCTTCTCAAGCGTGCGCGCGCGGAGTCCATAAAGCTCACGAGGAGTGACACATTCCACCCCGTTTCAAAATGTGTCATTCCGTTTGTCCCCGAGGTATTTACGTTGAAAAATTTATTCAAATTAAATTAGCAAACAGCTAAAAGGCAGGTCGTGTTTTTTCGGAACACTCACGACGACGATCACAACGGACGATCGCCGCGTCCGTCGATCGTCCAGCCAAGCCAGAGGAAAGGACATTGACTCATCGCGCATTTAGTGGGGTGTACCGCTATGCGACGATCAACGGCGGCGATGACGAACGAAGACTCGATCAAATTTGAGACGACTACAGGACAGAACGGGTTGTCACTCCCGAAAAAACAAAGTAACACACTTCTGATCTGACTGAGCTACTCTGCTGCGCGAGATTCCTACCCCCCTCCCTCGCACGCGTACATCTCGTATGACAATCATCTCTCGGATTAAGGTGTGATCGCACAATTTGCGTTTATGTCGAAGCGGTTGTAGCGAGTCATATTTTTAGCGTCTACCTGCGAAGCGGTAATATTTGATGAGCCATAACCCGTTTTGGTTGCGGTCGGTCGATCGTCCGCCTGCCCGTCCGTGGTCTTCGTGAGGTATGAGGTTGAATACCTACCGACCGACCGATCGACCGGTGCGGTGACTGTGAGTGGGTTGTTGGCGTAGAGTGCGATGAGCCCCGGCTTTTCATACAACACAACGCAACAGTTCATTCACTCGTCCGTGACAGTGGACTTGCTTGGGTTTGCATTCTCAGGCCCACCCAATGGAATCAATGTCAAGGACATTGCTTTTTTCTCGAATTTTTGGAAAAGCTTCTGCGGAATGTTAATTGATGATGTTTGGTTGGGAAGAGGTGGGGCAGAATGGCGAGAGGCGGCCGCGATCGGTCAAAGGGACAAACTACATTCCAGACATTCCTGTAGCAGCTGAGTCATGACCACCGTCGCCGTAGTAGGCCATTGAATTGGCAGACCGCAACTGAACGGAGCAGGCGCTGCTGAATTTATATGCATAAACTGGCCGAAGAAAAGCTGCATTATTCCGCGTGATGACCGAGGATTGGCTGGCTGGGTGGACAACTGCGCCACACCACCGCAAACTGCGCGATCGCGCGCGCTCAAATAATAGCTAATGAACCGTTAGGTCCATTCAGAGAGATACGTTATTATGGACAGTTTTATGTGGTTGTTCAGCCGTGTCACAGTCGTCACTAAATGGTTTTCTGTGGGATTGTTGTGGTTTTGCGCTATCGCTGCGCTGCTCCGCTAGAGAGCCGGCGTTTGGTTCCGTTGACGGCAGCGGCGCGGCGCGTCTATTCCTAGTAGGACCGTTGGTCGGTTGACTGCTATGCCCAAAGATGGTAAATGCTGAGTCAATTGCTGGCCGAGCGGTTTCCACAAGCGACCGATCAATGGACCAGGCCACAACCATAGCCGTGCCAAATGTGGGAATGGGATCGGAAAAACGGCAAACGATTGTGGATCGATAGCAGCCAGCGGGGTGGTTGGTTCCGCTCAGCGCGGACAGGAAACCGAACAAGTGGAATCTGATGGGGTGTACGTACAGGTTTGACGGTTATTACCTGCTATCTTTGAGATTCTGTTCGAGAGGTCGAAATCGTCGCCAACCGAATGCTAGGGATCGTTGACTTACGCACACGCTGATTTTAGAGAAACAAACAAACCGCAAAATCTTATTAGCATATGATGATTTGTACCATCGCATGTGGCTGCGACTCAAAGGAGTGTCATATTCTTCTGAATATTAAGTATAACGGATACCAAAAATGATTAGCAGAACAAGAAATGAAGATATTGTGAAAACTTTCCATTAGAAGGGTTCCACTATTTTAAGCATCATTCTGTATAATCTTCAGTAAATGGTGAAGACATGAAAACGTAATAAGAATAGTTATCTTCTGCTTTCGTTATGATTACGACTAAGGATTACTGGTTACATTTATGTACGAGTTCTGGTTTTCTGGAATACGTATATATGTTGTCACGTTTATTCTACAAATTTAGTAACCCATATGATGTAGTCATATCTTATATAAATTGATTTATATACTTATACGATTTCATTATATACACCACAATAAGTTCAAAAGAGACATTATATGCGATATATAAAAATGCAGTGGCATACGTGGGACCGCGCATAACTTGCGAACGGAAGGTCCAATTTTGGTCGTCTTAGATTTGTTCTGTTAGTTTTCACCCAAGGAAGGTTTATGAGCCAAAAAACTTTGAAAATATGAGAGTTTTTGAAAATCGATGTTCCATACATTTTGACCGGGGACTTGGTCTTGGCTAGAAACTTTAAACGTCAAAAACGCAGTAGGCAAGACAAAGTTTGCCGGGTACAGCTAGTATGCGATAAGAATTGTCCATACGCGATAGTGACATAAAATTGTACTTTATGCAATTCAGTATCATAATTTCTATTTTACTTAACTCATTTTGGTATCATAATGTCCAACTTTTCCGAACTGGTTCATAATGCAACTGAAATGAGTTGCATAATGAAAAATAGTTGCATAATGTTCATAATGCAACTCATTTGAGTTGCATTATGAACATTATGCAACTCAAATGAGTTGCATTATGAAAAAATCATTGCATAAAATTTTGTATGGAACTCGTTGCAAAACTCGATTTTTTCAGCACTCTTCGCATTTATCCAACTCGGCAAGCCTCGTTGGATAAATGTACGACTCGTGCTGAAAAAATCAACTTTTTGCAACTCGTTACATAAATAACTATTATACGATATAATGCGTACATCCTTATGGCCGACTCCTGGTTTTCTGCGGAGCGATTCATTTGGGTTTAACAAATATTTTTGGAACGATAGTAACAAGGGGGGCATTATCGAGGGATTACATTTCTACAGGATGAACAAAAAATCGAACTTTTTTTAACACTCTAATACTCAAATCTTTGATTATGATCTAAGTATCATTTTTCGTCAACTTAAATTGATTTAACCCTTTGAAGCCGAATTGTTTCGCCGCTGCTGTCGCAACCTCGCTGGTCTCGAACATGGTTGTTATACTCGGTTTCATCGCCGGGGTCATATATGACCCCTCCGGCTTCAAAGGGTTAAACATGTTCTGAAAGGTGATTCTTTTTAATTCGCGATATTGTGAAATTTGGTTTTTGTTGTTTCTAATTTTTATTTTTGAACATCCCTACACTTCCAGAAGCCTATTTAGGACACAGATTCTTTAAGATGAAAACATTTAGAGATTTTATAATTTTTGTATTTTTTTTTTTTTTAATTTTAAATATTCCCCATTATAAGCTTAAATTTCTGTGTAACTTTCAGAAAAAGAATTTCAGAGTGTATTCAATTCCCTTAAACACTTCTACTATAAAGGAGGAAAAATTTAAAATACTTATATTGATTGTTATGATTCAATACAAAAAACAATTACATTAGAAAGATGCTTCTACTCTTTTAACTTTTTCAATGATTTGAACAAAATGAAAATACGTTTAAAAGTCAACCATTTTAAAAAGTACGGAACAGTCATAAATAGCAGCTACAAATATAATGCTTATAGGGGAAAACGAAGGGAGGTTACAGGAGCGTTTCGGGGGTCCCAAGGGGTTTCAGCGGAGTACCATAAGATCTCAGAGGGAGTTTTCGTGAGTCTAAGGGTGTTTCCGAAAGCAGTTCAGCGAGTTTCAGAGGAATTTAGATGGGTTTTGGAGGCTTTACAGGTGCATTTTTGGGGGAATGCCTTTTGATTCAAAGATGTTCTTAAAATTCCCTGATACAACCACGACCCAATATGCCTCGACACGCCCCTGAAATCTTCATAACCCCATTCAAACGCCCTTGAAAATATCATAATCAAATTGAAATGCCTTTGAAACCACTTTAGATGCTTTAATAGGCTCCATGATCTCTCTGAAACGCCCCTGAAATGCTATCAAAACGCTTTTTAAACATCTAGGAACGCTCTTTTGCAATGTTCCTGAAACACCCTGAAACGTGTAACCACTAAGTGATCGCAGCGCGAATACTAATTGCGTAAAAACAAGTATAGCCAAATTTTGAGAACTCCCATAGATTGGGTTACGACCGTACTACTTTTTTTGAAGGTTGTAGTCTTCGAAAAATTCATCACAAATTTATATTTGTGTAGTTGAAATATCATACGATATTTTGTGGTCCAATCAGAGCCGGACACGTTCGAATCTGCTTCGGGTTTTAATGTACGATATGGTAAGATTGGTCCCAAATATGACCTGATATGAACGAAGTTTCATTCCTGTTGAGTCAGTGCTAGCGATCAGTCAGATCATTCCGAAGACTTAAGTAGTGCGTTTAGCAAAGAAAATCATTGTTAACACATTGCAGAATACGGTCACCAACGCGATGGCCACACGGTGTATTACTGTAGATCATCATACTGCCGACTCATGCAGTATGAATAGAAAGGAAGGAAACCAAAACAAGTCAAAGCTGTACCCGGTTTCGAAGAAATATAATCAACATAAAGTGATAAGTTTCTAGCGCGTCAGGAGGACAGTTTTCCTAAAAGGACGTATGGAATAGGAGCGAAGCGTGTAAGAGGAGTTTGAAGACCACTTCTTGTAAGTACATCATAGTTGAATTAGTGCAAATTATCAAATTAACGCGAATCAATAAATTTCAGTTTGAGCTGCTACAAATTAAACGAGCTGCTTCAAAAATAGGTTCTTCTTTACCCGAACAATCATCATACCCGTGTGTGCTTGAGATCATAGAATCCGTAAGTGAGTTTAGCTAATTCCTAGTTCGGAAATTAACCAATATTAAATTCCTCTAGAGATATTGAGAGAATCGAACGTAACGACAGTGAAGTGTAGCGTGAAAGCTAACTTTGTATTACAAAAGTGAGTTCAGCATAAAACGAATGTTGTTAAAACAAAGACCTAAAATCATTTGTGCTTTAGGAAAACGCAATTGCGACTAATTTGGGCGAATTTCGCTATCAAATCGGCGAATCGTAGCCAAAACGCTACACGTAAGGTAAATTGAAAAAACTGCTAGGTGCTAGCCGAAGACCTTTTACTGAAGATGCTCGTTTTCGTCTGAAGAACCTTCAGGCGAAGGTTTTTCTTTTTGGTATCATCAGGCCTCTCCATTCGTCAGCCGTCACTGAGACCACCCTGCCCAATCCGGCGATGCCACGTGAAGTTTTGAGTAGCCCCTTAGAGGGTCAAGCCGCGGCTAGACCCACGTATGCCCATTGGCTTGCATGTGCAAAAAACGAGATTCCAGTGTATTTCAATTAAAAGTTCTCCAAAATGTACCTACAGAAGTTTTCCCATACAAATGTACCTACAGAAGTTTCCCCTTTCAGGAATTCGATATGAATTTAGCTAGATTTTTTCTCGATATCACGTCGAAAATTGGCTTTATTGATTCAGTTTACTATCAAGAAGCGGTTTCAAAAATTTTATCCCCTACCGATTTACATGTTTTCTGCTACCTAAAAGGCTAAGTACGAGATGCCCCCACTCCATAGCTTTCTTCACACTTCTTCACACTTTCTTCACACTGCATAGTAGGCCTGGCCGCTTTAATGCTTTTAATGCATTTCCGATGTACTGCAAGCATTAATAATTACAAGAAAAATGGTAGAATTAGTCGATTTTATCATTCTCCAGGAATCTTTCAATGGATGGCTGTGTATGTGTAAACTAGAAACCATTATTTTAACTTTATCGGATTCCAACTCAGGATTTTTTGAAGGATTCACGTTGGGGTGATTCCTGAAGTTCAGTTTTCTTACAATAACTTTCATTTTATTCGTTTCTCGTGAAAACGACGTATGTTGTTTTTTTTAAATAGAGCTCGATGTTCCTTCTTTTATAAAAATTAAAAGTAATTAGCAATTTTCTTCGAAAAAAATACTTTTTCGAAAAGTCCAAGGAAAAGTCATACCTCAAAAGGATGCAAAACAGACTTTTAATCACATGGCTGCATTAAAAAAAAAGTGTACTCTGTATCACGGCTAGATTCATTGTGAAAAAAATGCAAATACCAGATATGTTTAAATCTTTATATTAAATTTTGAAATATGGTCTTTGTTTCCATGGAAACAGTTATACAGTACCGTACAGAATAAAAAAACGCTGTGGCTGATTTTCTACCAAAATGTCCAAGTTTGGAGCTCTGTATATCAGCTTCTAGTGAACAATGTATACCTAATACAGCTGGACACTCCATAGCTTGAAACTTAACTTGTAAAAAAATTAAGACTATTCCTCGTAAGATTTTGAAAATTACCGCAAGCCTCTCAATTCAAGAAAAAATGCATTTTTTTTTCTGAATAATACTGAAACTTTTACATTAAAACAAATATAATCTTCTACAAAGTTGATCAGACCAACGAAACACATGAACTGTCTTCACAAACTGTTAACTCAAAATAGTTTGTATACAAATTATGCAAAAAGAAACTACAATTTTGCTATTTTTCCTGAAATGGGAGTTTCTTGGGAATAACCCATTTTTTACAGATCAAATTTCGAGTTATTTTTGATCTTCAGAAAAAAAAATGTGAGACAGATGCTATAAAAGTGCTCATAATAGAGTAATCAGCACTAAAAATATATTGAATCAAACCAATTTTCTTGTTGTTTCTATCCTAGGGCTAAAAGTCTCGTTAACCTTTTAGGACACGCGCTGTTGTAAAAAGTACAACAATACCAAAAAACCTCGCTCGTCGTATACAGCGCGAGCGCGATGCAGTTTCGGTTGCTTGATGGCGCGCGTCCTGAAAGGTTAATACCTATGGTACAAATAAAAACTAAGCTAAAAAAGTCCCTGAAGAAGGATTCTCTTGGATCGAAACGATTGACAAAAATTAATCGATAAAAAACCTACTGATGGAAAACCAGATTTTTTATTGAGGAATCAAAGGAAGATCTTCCGAAGGAATTATAAGACATGGCTTGGAAGAACCGTATAAAGTTCCCTAAAAAAAATCTTAAAAGTAAAACTCATGGACAAATTTTCGACGGAATTCCTGAGAAAATTTCTTTAGAAGCTATTGGATTTCAAAAGAACTCCTTCAAAACTTTCTCTAAACATATCGGAAACAAATCAAGCAGAATCCTACGAAATTACCTAAAGGTATTCCAACGAGATTGCGTAGTTAAAGAATTTCAACATAAGCTCCTAGAGGACCCTCACAAAAATACTTCTAAAAGAATATAAAAAAGCACAATCCTTCTAAATGTCGTTCTAAGCACATTCTTGGAAGAAATTCAGAAAAAATAACCATGAGGAATCGCAAAAAAAAATCTGGGAGAATCCCCAAGAATTACCTAGAAAAAAAAACATGAAAGTTCTCAAAGGTATTTCAGAAAGAAAAACTCTCACAGAAATCCATGAGCGAAACAACCGGTGATTCTAGGGTGAAGTGCACTTCCTAGAAGTTTGTAATGGGACTAATTTTCGATGAAAACTTTGCGAAAATAAGTAATACAGTAATAAGACTTACAAATAATAAGACATGTTTGCGGTAGACCCTGTAGTAAAACTTCCTAGTAAAAATCTCCAGTTTTGCCCATGTAGGATTCCCAGTAGCAATCACCTAAGCAATTCCTGGAAGAATTCCCGAGGAACTCAGAAAGGAATCATTGGTAGAAATTGCTGTGGAAAATGTATGATGAAGTTCTGGAGGAATTCCCATAAGAATCTAGACAACTGATTCAAAGCAATCACCCTGCTGTTGAAATTTTGTAAAAAAAAATCTTGAAATTGTTTATGAAATGATTCATGAATTAAGCCAAAAATTACTCCCATGCTAGCTCGCAAGAATATTCCTACTTAATACAAACTTCTCACCTTATCATAACTTAAACGAGTGACGATTGGTTCAAATACTGCTGTCCTCCTTTACTTCATCAGTTATTTATTAATAATCAAATTTCTCGTGAATTGACTGTTCTCTCACATCTGTCCAAATTCCACAACTAATTATGAAATAATTCGTTCAGAATTGATCAATTTGTCCCCTGCATACGGTACCTAATGATTAAATCCGACACCGACTGGTCCCATGTGTCATTTTTTGTGACGCCCATGTCTTTCTTCCCGTCTCCTTCCTCCAATCCGGAACCAAAAACCACCGATGTAGGTACCACCGTCCACCAGTTCGATTGCAGCCAAAACCGCTAGAAAGTAGATGAGATTACCACTTTCCCATCGTCGTCGTCACACGCCGTCATTGAACAGATCGTAGCAAACGGTCAGCCTAGCCAACAACAACGGGAATCTTAAGAGAGTCATCAAAGCAACCACGTGCGTGCTTCCAACCAATCCAACTTCAACGCCAAGGCCTCCTCCGTTGGTCAGCTGTTGTTGTTGTTGTTGTTGCTTGCTTGGGGCGCTATATTGCTGCTACTGCTGGTGGAAGTGTGTGACCGTGATTTACCGCGCCATTCATTAGCCACTTATTTTCCAATCAAATCACCATTACCCTTTCACGCTTGATGATCGAACGCGCGGTTGCAGAGAAATGGAGGAACCTGATGAGGATATAATCTATGCGGTGGAATCCCGAATTTCTCGCGTTCCGTCGTCAATGGGATTTTGTAAATTCAACAGCCCCAATTATGTCACTGGCCTCGAAATAACTGAAACGGATACCAATCAACACCAACCCTATCGTCCATAATGGGCGGCTGCCTGCCAGTTGCCAGTTGAATCGCGATATTGTTTTGTGAATGGCCATCATTGCTGCTGCGCAGAAGAAGAGAGCTGTGTTGTGCGCGGAGACAACATTGCGGTCAGATATCCGATCGGGGTGGAAAAAGAGAAATTGGTTGCCCCCCAATCAAGAGGAGTGGAGTTAACAAAATCGCGGCTCACGACGAGCAAATAACCGAATTCAAACTGATCCTCCCGTGATGCGACGGGAGGATGGATGTGGGAAGAGGAGAGGATAAATTTCCTTAATTCGGTGATTGATCGTCGATAAATCACCTCGGCGGCGCGCGTCCGCATACTCATGAGGAGGGCCCAATTGAATGCAATCCATGTGCGATGAGGATCGCGCCCGGATGGCGATACCGATCGGTTCGGCAGCGATCGAGAGCGATCGTGGTGGCGCCTGAGCTGCTATTGGCGATGATGATGATGTTGATTTATTTTTATTTGCTTTTACCTGTTGTGGAGGTATATTTTCGCATTGGAACTACCTCTAACATGTGTGATTAGAGTTAATGAACAGGTGTTTGCAGCATTGGAAACTTTTATAGGCCCCTATTGTGGCTTTGCGGAAGTTGGACTGTACAAGGCCTGTTTTTTGGCACGAGTTCTTCTTTGAAAGATGTTTGTCGGTAACCAATTCTGTGACAAAACAGAAAGTAAATTTCTTGCATACTTTTCTACTCATGAATAATCAATGATTCAAACCCCAATGCGGTGTCTACCAACTAGAAGAAAACCCCTCAAAAACCTCATTGTAAGGCATAACTTTGAATGTGTGGTAAAAGATCTTCATCGCATTCTGTTTAAATTAAGACAAACCTATGTCGCATTGATAGATTGTCACAACAAATTCAAATTGCGTCATTGTCATTATTATTGTGCGAAGTCAAAAACAATCGAAACATAAACCAATCAGTTGAAAATATTGCCGCTAGCTGGCGCTTGTCATCAAGTTTGAAGTTTTGAAGTACTCTATCTCGGAATTCACAACAGATAGAAAAATTTCATCTTCAGCAAAGTTCTTCAAGGGAAATCTGGTAATTCAGCAATTATGTAGCTAGTTATCGAATGACGCTTTTAACTGCCCTATCTTGGGATTCAAAGAAGATTGAAAGTATCGTTCCGGAAAAGTTCTTCAGGAAGTCAAAAGAAACTGAGAAATGCACCAAACTTCGAGGCTCGTAAAGCAGTTGGTAACTTGAAAGAATCCCTGAAGATACCCAGGAAAAAATCTTTAGAAAAAGTGAAGAAACTCCCTAAGAAACATCAAAAGAATCTCTTGAGATGTCTTTTGGAAGAATTCCTAGGGAAATCCTTTAGTAAAATTCCTGGACGTGTTTCAAAAGCAATCTCTGGAATAATATCTTGAGAAATAAATGGGTAAACCTCTATCATTTTTTTTTAATTTTTATTATTGTGTATTTTAACTTATGCTAATTCTACACTTAAGAACTCCAGTCAATATTCCTACCACAATCTTTTAATTAACTTCAAAAGGAAATCCTGTAAAAATTCCAAGAAAACATTTCTGGATAAACTTGTGAATGAAATCGTGAAAGAATTCGTGGAAATATTCCTAGAGGTATCTATGAGCGAGTCCAAAGGGAATTTCCAAGAAATACATAGAAGAACAACGAGAAGTTTTCATTTATTTCTGCAGAAGCATGGCCCAATTTCTGAAGGAACCACTAGTGAGCTTTTTGAAATAATCCTTGGAAGATTTTCTGAAGCAATTCTTGGAAAAGTGACTGAATGATTCTTTTGAAGATTTTTTGAAAATTCCCTAGAAGAATTTTCAAATTGCTTCATGGCTAGCATTTCTGCTGTATAAGTTCATGGAATTCATGATTTATCAAAACAAATTTAAAGAGACATTTCAGGAAGAATCTTCAGAGGCATTTCTGATGGAATTTCTTCCATTATTCATGGAAGGAACTTTAGAGGAATTTCCCTATGATTTTTTTTTATTTTCTCAAAGAGTTCTTAGAAGAAATTTCAAAGAAAACTTTGGAGAAATGTTTAAAGGAATCCGAGGAACATTATGTAAGAGTATCTCAGGATCGGTTTTTGAATAAAAAATCCAGAGGTAATTTCTGTGGATGCCCATGAAAGGTTTTTCACTGGAGTCTTATAATCTTTGGGGGTATTTCTCTGGATTTATTTCTGAAGAAATTCAAGGGGAATTTCTTAAGCTGTTAATTTAAGGTTTTCTTAAAGTCCCTCGAGAATTTTTTTTTTGAAGGAATCCATGGATATTTCTCTTAAATAACTTTTTGGAGCAGCCTCAAACATTCTCTCCCGATATTTTATTAATAAAAAGAGATTACAGGATGAATCCTTCAATAAGCCCTATACAATTTTCTAAAAAAATCTACGGAAATTTTCAAAGGAAACTTTAGAGAAATATCTAAAGGAGTCTATGAAAGGTTTTAGAAGAGAATCAGAAATTTTGGAGGAATTATAGGTGGAGTTACTATAAAGGAGTCCCTGGAAAGGAGTTTCTTAAAGAGTCCATGAAAGATATTTTTAATACCGCTAGAAGTTTTTTTTAAGGAATCCGAGGAAGATTTTCCAAAGTATTCCCTGGAGGATTTGCCTAGGAATTTCACAGAGGTAATGCTAAGAAAATATCTGGAAGCTTTTCCAAAAGAATGCTTGGAGAAATTTTGGATGGATCTCTGAATAAATTTCTGAATAAAATCTGTAGAAGAAGAAGAAGAAGAATTTTCTAAAGGAATCTTCGAAAAGTTTCTTAATGTTCAATTTATTTGGAGAAATTCGAAGGAATACCTCAAAGTGTCCCAATATCACAGATTTTTTTTCTTCTCCCAACACGTATGGGAAGCGATCCCAATTTTACAAAGAAACTCTTTTTTACAAGATTTGGTATGGAAGCAAAAAAAAAATGGAAGTATGAAATGGAAAAAAAAATCACATGGGAAACTTTCATCATACAGTTGACTCTCTACATTTCGATATTGAAGGGATCATCGAGATAGGGAGAGATCGAATTCAAGAAATCACACTAGATTGAAAAATCGTCCGTATCTAGGATAAATCGTCAACAAACAGATGTCACTTCGCCTTCCCAGAATGTTTTGCACCTATGAAACGAGATCTAGTAGACACATTCTACCGTGACGTTACAGCGTTTTGACGCCTTTTTGGTCAGATTTTTCACTATAACTCGTAAATTCGACCGTAAATCCTCAAATATTTTTGCATATTCGGATTCCTTGTAAAATTTACTAAGTTTAATCTGTTGAACATTTAGTTTTCATTGGAAAAGTATGAATAAAATGGGAATGAGTAGCATGACATTACAACGTTGTAACGTCACGTTAGAGTGTGTAAGTAAGCTGTAAAAACGGGCGTATCGACATATGGAGAGAAAATCTAGAACAAGATCGCATCGAAATAGAGAGATATCGAGATTTACCTGACGTATGGGAGCGCAAGTAGTAACTTTGACTTAGTACATGGAGTAACCTCGATAACACAACTGGAATACACCTAAGGGCCTAAGGAGTAGGCCATGCATTCAGTGATGTTAACAATTCGGCAGCGCTGCGCTGTGCCATGGCACCCTGTGATGGAGAACGACAATGGCGTAATTTAGCCGTCAAATTCTCATCCAACTTTCGCGCATATTTCATGCCTTTGTCGGCACATTTCGACAGGGATAAAGCTGTGTTGGCATGAAATGTTAACATTTTCGGAATTAAGACGCTGGCTGACGACGACGCGACCGACCATAAGTGGCAAAGGCGGTTATGTCGCCGAGATCGATTTTCCCACACCCCGTCCATGGTCGCGACTTGGTGGCAACGAAACTGAGAGGGGAAAATTCATTTGCACTCTCTTTGCACCGTTCGCCCGAATCCGGAGGTCACAAACGTGCATCCCCGCGCCGAGTCGGGGGTCTTCACTTTGGCCCCGTTTGGTTTGGCGTGTGATATTGGTTTTCCACGCGGCGCGGGGCCGCGAGCAGCAGCGAGGGAAATTAATGCACTTGATCCTTTGACAGCGCGGAACCTCGGCAGAAAACATTTTTCTTTTGGTGGCAGGCAGCAGCACGCTGAAAGGCTATAATTTGGTGAAAGAGAAAGGTGCACGTTTTTCCATTTTTCTACCCGGTTACGGACTTGTTTCGATTCGCCGACCGAAGCCGGCCAATCGAATCGACCGATACCTACCTACTTGCACACAGGTAGGTCCATCCATCATTTTTCGCGCGGCGGATTTCGCTGAGAGCGATCTGGCACCATTGCATTGTATGCAAGCACGGACCATCTATCTGCGCAGCCTACTGTGAACCAATTTTGCAGGGAGGCAGCCGGCAAGGTCTAGGATAGGCTCCTTCGATTGGCAATTTCGCCTCTCGGGATTGGATTTGTTTAAGCTAACTGCCCTCCTTAAATCAACTACTTTGTAATCTGCGCCTTTTGCCGCGGTTCAGTTTCCTCCTCATAAATATCGGAACAGAAGAAAGGGCTATCAAACGATCTCAGCTAGTTTTCCTGAAAGATCGTGCCGTTCTAATTCAATTTTAGCTTTTACTGCGCAGCTGAGCTGCCGCCACGATCGTCAATCAATAAAATTCGAAAGGGAGCTGAACCCGGTTATTACTGGGATCTACCGGGTTATGACCGAGCTTTATTGGATGATCATGACAGGAGTGCTGATCAATGTAATGGGGCGAGGTGGTGATTTCAGCGAATGAACCACATTTAATTAGATAGGGCACTCACTGCTGGTACAATTTCAACCGGAATATCATGTTCCACTCCGTGTCGGACACCGCCGCGCAGGTATCAGGTTCGACGACCCTTAATGGGCCTGATTCCGACTGAACCCTTCAGTGCGTTCGCGATTTTGATAAGGCGTTAATTGTGTTGTTTGGAAAATTTAAAACCTCCCGCAAATGGAAAACTGCGCAACCCAACAGAAAGCCAATTTGCAATACGGTAGGTTCCACTATCTTCCATTCTGGTGGCGCGGCGGGAATCACGGACCAAGAACCAAGACGTTTGTTGGCAGCCTTTTTTTTTCTTTTTCTTCGCAATGATTGTGTTTAGAAAGGTGATTTCAACCGTAGCGAACCTGTTTTCCCCATGACTGATAGCACAAATTACACAATATGAACTGGTATAGCACTGCCTAGCATAAGGTTCAGCATGAACACGCAATAACGCTTGCGCTTTTCCCTAGGTGGGCACCACTCTAGCACAGTGCTTTAGAGACCACCTGGCTGACAGCGCCCCGGTTACGCTGTTTGGAGTTGTTATAAGTGCTGCTAAGTAAGATGGTCGTGGTAGGCCGAGATTGGATCTATGTTTCTGTGGACATCATCGCGCCAAAAATGATCGTGTTAGAGATCATAGTAGCACGGGGGTGAATCTTCGTCACGAAAAGCACTGCTCGTTTGATAGCTCAACACTAGCGAACCTGGTGGTGGAAGTCAAGCTTTTTCCTACAGCGAGCATAGGGAGACGACGTAGCACGCTTTGATGATTTTTTATTTTCCCATGGAAATTCATTCCAATCTAGTTCTCCAAGTGACAATTTCACGACTTCCACCTCGAAACTTCAAATTTGTTCGAAGATACACATCTGTTCTGTGATAGTAGTTCAAACTTTCAGCATGACGAGTAACATCTTCGTTCTTAGTTAAATATTTCTTTGAGCGGAATTAATTATTTAATAATTCTATTATCTGGCAAAATCTTAAGGTTAATTGTTCTGAAGGTCTTCCAAGAACTTCCACCAGAGATCGAAAGGCACGAACTGTAATGAAATAATCAAGTTCAACCACATATCGTCACCGTAGTGACTTAGCTATACACAGGTACATTACATATTGCATTTACGTTTCTCGAACTGCATCGTTCCTAGAATCATCCAATCAGAATCACGCCGTCGCACAGTGGCAGGCCTCCATACAAAAGTCGGACAAAACCTCAAATGTTAAATGAAATTGCTAAAATTCACAGGTTATGATGATTTTAGTTCCCTAAATCTATTTCTGATATAGGACTTTTCATATATTTTGGTTTTACTATATTAGGATGGTTGAAAATTTTGAAATCTGCTGATTATGGAAAGCATGTCAAAATAATCGATAATACGCTATCACGATGTGCTTTCTGAACGTAGATTTTGATTAACCTTTTCATTTGGGGGTTCTTAAATCATGTATTGGTATTGAAATAAACTATAATTGTGTATTTGTTGCTGTTAGGGTGGACCAAAATCTACAAAACTACATAAATCATTAGAAAAAATCGTTTACCTACGTTTCCTTCCAATGGATCAATTCAGATACACACAAGGGGCTAGACGCTTGGAACATTGTGCCAAGAGGTGCCAAGCACACCGTCTTATACGCTGTGTGGTACACCGAGGCACTCTGAGGCACAATTTTGACACTTGAGTTTGGGTGAAAAAACTTGGCAACCATGTGCATTTGACCTGCAAAATGAAAACAAACAGTTGGTTGTCTTGGTAGTTGCCAAGCAAAATCTGAATCATCAAGCAGTGGCACTTCGGGGCACACTGAGGCACAATTCAATACCCGGTGGCACACTAAAAATAATTGGCGGAAGTAAAGATGTGCTCAGCGACTCCCCCTTGGATACACACCAATGTTGGCTTACAAAACGTGGTCTATTCTCAGGGACTGCCCATAGACCACATGACATTTTACGGTGGGTACACGGAGGTGTGTCAATTCAATCGTTATGGGGTCGGATAGTCTAATTTAGTGAACTGCGTAAAATTTGAACTGCTTTTTATCAATCTCGTTTCAACAACTTCAAATATGCTCTTCCGAGTTTGGGTTGTAAGGTACAACGATCTGTGCTATCACTTGTCGAAGCAACCGAAACTACCCCATCTATAATGAATACACAATTCATATCCGCAATATTGAAGGGAGTTTTTGATAAACGATCATTAGAGATCGGTAATCATATTGATGAACAGTAGAGCTCCAGCAAATATTTTCAAAATCTTTATCACTCTGTGTGTCGTTCAGTACAAATGTGTTTAACGAAACCGCATGAATAACATACAATAAAACTTCAAGTTTAAAAAACCAATATAAGGGGTTTCACTAAAGAGCGTAAAATGTTTGTTTCATAAAATTGCGATTAAAATATTCAAAGATTGCCTTGTTGATCGCAACGTTTACGCAGAAAAATATTTAACGTAGCGTTTTACGCCGTTTAGTGAATTCCTTTTATAGTTTATAGATGGTTGTTGCTTTGAACTGTAGCGATGTGCGCGTAGAAAAGAAACGCGAAGATGTCGACGAATTTGTGTCACTGTATATTGAATCTTCGATAGAAGTTCATAAAGAGATTGCTTCAGAGGTTGTTGAGCAATTTTAACGATTAAGATGAATCGTAGAAACGACCAGTTTAAGAAAATCAATGAGCAACGGTTCGTAGTTATTTTTACATGTTTTTCACGGTTGTTTTCGTCTTTCTTTTATTTTGAAGGTTAATATTTAGTTGTATCTGGTGAAGCAACATGTAGGTAGTGTCTAAGTGAATAAAGGCTACTTAGTCATCACTCCTTTCCTCTCCAGCTTACTGTTTTTAACTGGAGCACCCACCTTCTTGTGTTTTTCTGTCAAAAAATAAAATAATATTAAAATAATAATATTTAAAATCGTTAAAGCTGTGGCAATTACATTATCAGACCTCCCCCCTCCCCTCCTCCTATGACCATCCGACTTGGTGAAAGTTTCTTACAATAATGAAAATTACACTAAACTGTTAGTATTCTGGTTAAGATTAAATTCAAACTTCAAACAATATCACTTCCTCCACAACCATGCGGCTCCATTGTGACCTGATAGAAAAAAAAAAATTCGCGCTTAGCGCAAAAATGCGCAAACAGTGACCTATATAGCCAAAAACTAGACAAAATTGCACGTCAGATCCGGGATACGGCGTCGTTTTCTGATGTTTCCTAAACAAGTACTGGATCTCTGTAATACGAAGTTTTTCTCCAAAATTTCTTAAAAGTCATTATGTTTGCATATTGTAAAAACATACAAAATTTGTGATTGAATCCCAAACAATCCCTGAAATGTTATGGTTATTCATACCCAAAAACATAAAAAATATTGTCAAACTATTCAAGTCTTCCTAACTTTTACAACGAACTCATAAATGAAGCTCATAAAATAAAGACGATAAATACTAATATTGTAGCACATAAAACCTCAACTTTGAAAAAATCTACAAGACTGAATTTTCGACCAAATGACTTGAAAATTTGGGGTTTTCTTAGTTGAAGTATCTATAATGGGAGAAAAATATTAGAAAAATAAAACATTGAAGTCGATTTTTGAGGTTTTGTCCGGCTTCCGGCCACTGTGCGTCGTAGTCGCAGCACTTCATCACGAGAAAGCATGTTCCACTGTTTTATGACCAGATTATTACCCATCGTAAGCTACTGCACTAAAAACCGAAGCTCTCATAGTTTACGATTTGTGCGGGAATTGATGTTCGTTCTGTGCGGTCGTTGTTTACCGACCGACTGACTGTTTCTAAGTACACAACGAGTATTGTTGTCCGATTTGCTCAGCGTATGAAGAGCGCCTTCACGTGTGCAGACATCTCTGGTTCAGAACCATAGAAAAAAAAATATTACTTGTTCACGTGTGCGCCAGAAGCTTTTCTCAGTCGGCTACGGTCTGGTGATGCCGTTGAATAAGTTGTTCAGTTTACCGCTTGGTTACTGAACGATAAGATTCAATGAAGCCCATTATTTCCCAATTTTGGCAACTGCCACTTGCTTGCTCAAATTAAACCGATTGCGCAATAAAAAGGCTGTTTATTTTTGTATGAATTGCGTCCTCATTGGTTATAAATGTGGCTTAACTTATCTAGTCGGAACGTGACGTGTTTTACCATGCTGATTTTGCGAGTGATCAGAGTGCAGCTGCGTATGCGATAAGACCCTACGCTTTACAGTCGGCATTCATCATATGTACATTCTCAAAAAAAAAAATCCGTTTCGAAAACTAACCTACAAAGCATTTCACCTTCATTAGCATATCTCATTGTGGCACCACCGGATCGGTCGGCTTGTTTTTATCACCATACCCAAACTACACCCACCGAATCCTTTTAAAGAAATCAGCTAAACTAACCAAAAAAAAGCTTAACGTCTATGACGGGGGCTGTCACAATCCTCCCCGAAAAAAAAAATAAGTTTCTCTCCACGTAATCTCATTACCGTGAACGAACGGTACCAGGCATTAGGCTGCCGCCGCCGTCATCACAGAGACGTAAGCAAAATACAAGCATACGCAGAGCACCACGATGACGGCGAACCAGCTGGTGACCAGCTGTGAAAGCAATCGGATCGGATAGAGAGATCTATCTCATCAAATCACATTTACAGCAGATATCCCTCGTTGACAGTGCCGAAAGCCGTGCCAGTAGCGTGGTGATTACTGTGAATTGGGAGTAAATTGGACAATGAAGTGAAATTGAACACTGCTGGAAAATTAGTAAGGTGGGTCGCCATTGGTCAACAGACAAATATACTACATGTTACCGCGAATATACTATTGAAACTTTTCCGCGGAAAAAAATCGGTACTCGAAACTGTCAAAATGAGTCATGATTTCGCGAAAAATGTGTTTTTATGATATGACCTCAAAAACGTCATAATATCATACTCATTTTGTCGTAACGCAGCCTTCAGATAACTGAAAAAAATATGCGTATGCAATATGTATATATTTGGTATGCAGAAGAAGTCTAGGTCCAGAAATGGCGACCAGAATATCCAAGATTTCGGAATTAAATCCAACATAGCGGCTCAAAATACAAGATAGCGGTTTTTTGTTTAAGTTCAATGATCACACATCAAAAGTCAGTTTAGCGAATCATATCTGGTGCCATGAAATGCATTTTTGTTTAACGTATGAAAGTGCGATATTCATCAACATGTCATTTGAGTTTTGTTGAAATGAATTTTCGAATGCACGAGAAAGGCGCCATCACCGCTAGGTGGATTAATTAGGTTTTTTTTTATTAATTCTCAATAATTTGCCGATTTAAACGCAGAAAATTCTCTCTTTTAGTATCACACGGACTACATTCATTATACGATCTAAAATGATCGATTTCTCTTCATCGATTTTCTCTTCGGATTGTTCTGGGAACAACGAGCAGTAAATGGATGATTTCTTGGTTTGGTCCTGTGGAGGATGACTAGGACTAGCATGTCGAAACAAGCAATCTTGATTTACAGGCGAAGTTATAACCGGAAGAGAAACTCGATGAAGAGAAATCGATCATTGCAGATACGCCCGTATGATACTAATCGCGAGAATTATAATAAGGGACAACATTTTTATCTCTTACTGGATAAAACTGCCGATCGCGCACTACGCTTTGATTGAGATGAAAAAAAAACGAACGACAATCTTGCATTGCGTAACGTTTAGCGACGCCAAAATCCGCTGATTTATTTCATGATTTTATGACTCGGAGTTGAGCTCACAGAAATCTGAGTCATAATTTCATGACTCAGCACTATGATTTCAAGACTAAGCGTCATGATTTTTTTTTCTTAAAACGAGAATAGCTTCGCATAACGGCTGGTCGGTCGGTCGTCATCGAAAAACACGGGAGCAGCGAGATTAACCCTTGCATGGCATAGTGGTTGTGGTGGGTGGTGGTGTTGCGCAGCAGTAAATAAACCATCCACACATATGCTAGTGTGGACTGGTGCTGAGCCGACTGCTGTTTTGCTAAAGTGAATGAAAAATGAGTGTTCGTGGAGAGAGTCAAGAGAGCGTGTGCTATTATTGAGAAGAATGTGCTCTGTATGTGGTGGTAATGATCATCATGATGACTGCTGACGAAGATCTGCTGCGGCTGCGGTGGAGATTGATGGTGTGTATATGTGTATGCTACTGCTACATGTATATGGCTGAACCAACCGACGTCTACCACAGCGTATCAGGTGTGGCATCAGGCTGCATCAAGACGGAGCGCGGAAGGTTGGGAATCTGAGAATCATAACTCTCAGACACGTGAGTACAAGTATGTGTGTGCTTGGTATGAATGAATGCGTATTTACAAGCGTGCAAACTATGTTGGTAGGAAGTGTCGGTCACATAATGCTAGGTATGTACAGGTATGTAGGGATACACAGAAGAATCTAATTTATATGGATGTATTTGTTTTTCAAGCAAAAAGTTTTCATGTTGCGTCTAGGTAATTGACAGTTTTGATCGAATTGTTACATAAAGAACTCAGACAAGTAACAGTCGGTAACAAGATCGCACTCCAGGATTTGTCGCGAGATCGAGTGATTTTTAAATTTTCAACGAGTTATAAGCGGTAAAATGAAGCGAGACATTTTTGGAAGTATAGTTAAATTAATTACGATGATCCTATATCATATTTCGTTGTACCAGGTTGCGTTAGGGAAGACACCAACTCGTACACCATGGAGAGGACGGTCAATAACAAATACAAAATCAAAATTGACTTGATGCCCGGCGACGGGAATTGCTTGTTTTCTGCAATCGTGCATCAGTTGACGGATTTGCAACATACTCATGCAGTATTTCACGAGGCCGTTTCGGTTATGCGCAGGGAATGTGTGAGGCACCTCTACCAATCCGCTGGTACTTACAGAAACCTTATCATAACAGAGGCAATAGAGAGAGGAGATTCGTGGCCGGAAGAGGATAGGCATGACTCGATCGTGTCAAGTTATTTGCATAGCATTAGTCAGAACGGCGTATGGGCAGGGTCAGAGTCGATAGCTGCAGTCCGAGATATCCTTGGAGTAACAATAAGAGTCTTTTCGGTCGATTCTAGTCCACTAGTGTTCGAGGGTAGAGCTGGAAATGAGACGATCAATATTTTCTATAATGGGGTAAACCATTACGACAGTGTTCGAGAGGTTATAGAACTGACTGGTCAGGGCACAGTTAATCGAATAGATCAGGATTCCTCCATGGGGCATACAGAACTAAGTGGAAATGATGGTCTTGCTAACAACGATATGGTAGATTGGGAAGATGACTGTAGAGTTCAATTCAGATACTTTTTTGATGTATCAGGCTCAAGTACGCCCGTATTGAAGTATTTAATATCACCAGCATCATCAGAATCTCTATACTATGCGATTACTCACCAACTTCTGAATACCCTGGTAAATAGGGTAGAATTTAAAAAGAAAATGGAGAGCATCGTTAACGTTTCTTCCAACTATCTACATCGAAATCAGGAATTTGTGAAAATGAGGGCAATATCAGCATATGAGAGCATGAACCAAATTAATCTTAGTTTGTCAGATTATAGTACAATATTAGCTATTGTGAACACATGCTCGGTAGTAGTGAAATTGTACGATCAGGGCGGCTCTGTCTGGAATTGTTTTGTACCCGATGGGAGAGGAGCGGATTACGTCAAACAGGTGAACATATGCCACACAGTTGACGATGGAGTAGGGCAGTTTCACAGTGTTACGCGGGTGTACCAGTCAGGAGTTGTCCGAAAAGTGCAGTTTTCCAACGATGACTACGCTCAACATCTACCAGGCCTATGTAGCTGGAATGTCCGGGGCTGTTGTGATTCAACAAAGCGCGACTTAATCAACAATGGTTTGGCACGACGGAACATACATCTGGCATGCCTTCAGGAGGTGAATGTGGATGCAGAAGAGCTACTCACCAGCGATTACACTTGGCACATTTCAAGAAATGGAGGTAATCATATCCGGGGCTTGGCGTTCCTACTTCGGAAAGGAGTCGATATCTCTATCGTGAGTATAGATAACACATTCGAGAACATACAGAAGATCGAGGTCGTAGTTCCGATAGGCGGTAAAAGGGTCACTCTTTATATAGTTAACATACATGCTCCTAATCACGGTTATGGAAAATTCTTGAGTGACTTGGGTCGATGTATCATGACGATTAAACATCTTAAGAATCTTATTTGTATCGGAGACACCAACGCTCAAATAGGAAGAGACGATTTGATTGAAGCTGACAAATGTCTATTCGGAAAATTTTTGGGACATAAAGAATCTAATGCGAATGGAGAGCAACTGAAGTTTTTCGTACGGCGACACAATCTTGCTCTGAGGAGTACAATGTCTGACAAATCATTTCAAGTTACATGGACTAGAGGAAACAAAGGCTCACAGATCGACCACATAATGACAAAAACAAACTCCAGACTATTCTTAAGGAAGGTTCACGCTACTTGGGAAAAATCCGTGGTTACCGATCACAAACTGCTGTATTGTCTTATTAATACAACCAAATGCAGCCCAGACATCTCGTCTGGCGAGAGGTCCTTGAATGATCGCACAAGAACTAAATGGGACTTGAAGTTGCTTCAACAGGAAAAATTCAAGGGGGACTACCATAAAGCGTTATCGGATAGTAAAATAGATGTCCAGGAAAAACAAATTTTTGAAGTTTGGAAAAATTTTGTTGCTTAATTGAAGAACACTGCCAACAGTTCGATTTCCGAAATGCATAAGATACCTTTGTCACCATCGCGCAGAAAAGCGATGGCGGAAGTGAAGAAGTGGTCCTTTAGAAATAAGTTGCACCCTTACAACCAAAACGTTATTGAACAGACAAAACACGCAAAGGCTACATTTTCTCGATTGTGCAAGGAAAAAGAAACCAGAGATCAAAAATATTTCTTCGAAAATCTGAAAAAGTACAAGTTAGGAGAAAGGATCAGTAGGGCTCATCAGTATATGAAAAAACATAGGAAAAAGTCGGGTGGCATCCGTAAACCCCATATCTCGATGCGTAAATGGAGAGTCGTGGAGGAAGGAGATTTTCTGCTACCGGGACAAATCAACCAGACGGATGAGGAAGTATGCAGCATGCCGATCGTCGAAGACTTGGATACAATCATCAGAGAGAGCAAAAATAATAAAGCACCTGGATTAGATGAAATACCTGCCGAGTTAATCAAATACGCGAATGCAGATACGGTGGAAGAGTTTAAAAATATTCTTCAGCGGATATGGACGGAAAACTCACTACCATCTCAATGGAGGCAGTCATTGCTTGTACCAATTCCTAAAACTGCGCATCCGAAAAACGAAAACGACTACCGGAGGGTATGTTTGAGTAGTTCAGGGTACAAAATGTATGCCTCATGGCTACTTCAAGATCTGATCAAGTGTACTAGCCCTATTGGTTGTCATCAAACAGCTTTCCTTCATGGCAGATCGACCATGGATCATCTGTTCGTTACAAAACGAATTCTCGAAGAGAAGTGGAACGCAGGAGATGACTTGATAGTGATGTCGCTTGACATTAGTAAAGCATTCGACAGAATTTCACTTAAGGATGTTCCAGAAATATTAGAGCAAAAGGGGGCTCCGAATGGGCTGATTCGTAGAATTGTCGAATGCATCAGAGAGGAATCATATCAAACGCTTTGGAACGGACAGAAAACGCCAGCGGAAAGCCGCCGTATGGGAATAAAGCAAGGGTGCCCACTTTCCCCTTATCTCTTCGACTTAATAATGGAGGACGTTTTGCGGAAAACAGAAGCTGACCTAAGAGGCTTCTTCGTCCTGGATCAGGTGCACAACATCCGATATCCGGTGATATTAGTGTATGCTGACGATATTTTGATTATTGCCTGTAGCAAAGAGCAGTTAGATAGACTACTACCAGCACTGAAAAAACACCTGGAGGAAGCAAATCTGAAACTCAACGATACTAAAACCAAAATCGTTGTGAGCACCTAAAGGAGAAGCACCAACGTCGCTGGTAATCGATGGCTGTAGATATGATGTTTCCAAGGAATTAGACTATTTGGGAGTTACAATAACAGACCGACTGTGCCGTCGCAAGACAACCAAATCACGGTGCCAAAAAGCAATAAAATCATCCAAAGCAGTTATCGCGTTTGCCAAAGAAAACAAACCTAGTGTTGAAATTGGAAGTTTGTTGTACGATTCTATCATTTCACCAACGATGACGTTTGGATCACAAGTTTCCGTTATTACCAAACACACTCGCAAGTCTATGCGGAAATATGAGAGGCAAATAGTTGAGGAACTGGCCAGTTGTTGTACCGGAGACCGTCATGACACACCAACTGGGGCACAAATACTTCGAGGGAAAACCGTAACCAAAAAAGTCAGAGCATTGCAAATGAGGTTCTGGAGCCATGTCATGAGAATGGAGGACAATCATTTACTTAAATTAGCTGCTAAGTACAAGAAAGGTTATAGAAAGCAAGGAAGACCATCATTCACTTTGCTCGACGTCATTCGACAAAATGTTGACAGGTTTGGAGATCTAAGTTTAGAAGAATGGGAAGAGTTAGCAGGGGACAGAGAAAAGGTCAAAAACAAAATCAATGAAATTTACGAATTAGCGGAATCCTCGGATTCAGATGAATAAACCATAGGGAGGTTGAGAATAAATGTGCGTGTGAATGAGCTGTGTTCTACTTTATTTAGTGAAATATTGAAAACCTTAAATAGTAGAGTTTTATGTATTTCCTTGCTGTGCATGCATCACTCCTGTATGCTATTATATTTTTATTTTGTACAATAACATACTCTCTTTCAGGAATATCAAGGTAAGCTCATTTAACAGATTTGTAAACTGCCTATGAAATACCAACTGCGCTCTAAACTGTCGTGTAGAGCTCCTCGTAACAATCCCACCCTACTAACACAAATTCCCTTTCCTTAGCGTTTACGGAGATAGTTTGGGTGCCCTGTATCGTCCGAAGTGAACGTTAAACTAACATTCCTACCCTTTCCTAGCGATTGTAAGGACGTGGCCAGGTATACAATGTGATGCTTGTTTTGACCAACTATAACACGTAGAAAAAATGCGTTAATCCCAAACGTTATTTTAGCGACAATACGTGTTACTTTTCAAAACCTATAGAGCTGAGCATTGTATAGCCACCCACGATGTGTACAATCGCCTATGCTATGCTATGCTAAAACGAGAATAGTTTCGCATAACGCTTTTCGTAGTCATGACTTCTGGTCATGAGCTAGGTTATACAGTTTGTCAGTCCTCGGTTTTGTCTACCATCGAATTTTATAGGTTTTGGCCCGATTTCATCAGATATTTTTTGAACAAAGAAAATGAAAAAATATGTCTACAAGATTAACGATTTTGTTTTGATTATTTCGGGAATTTATGCTGAAGTTTAGGCGGTATATTTCCAGCTGGAATTGCTTCAGAAGTTGCTACCGATTTTTCCAGGGATTTCTCCAAAATTTTCTCTATGGATTTTACATATGGCTTTTCTGAAATAAAGCCATATAGTTCATAGTTTCCCAATCACTTCTCTGGATTTCTCTAACAATTCTTGTTGGAAACCCTCCAGGAATTTCTACTGGTGCTATTACAGGAATTCCTCCATTTTTTCGGAGATATGTATAAAAATGCATTCATAAATTCAAAAAAAATCAACGCATTCCTCATGTGATACCTCTAGAATTCTTGGAATTTCTTCAGAAATTCATGCAGGACTTTTCCCAGGAGTTTGTTCAAAAACTCTTCTCTTGAAGCAATTCCTCCTAGAATTGCTCCGTGAATTTACCTTGAGAATTTGGTAGGGATTCCTTCAAAATTTCCTCTTGCAGTTGCGCCAGGCATTCCTGTTCGAATTTCTCTAAAAATTCTACAGGGAATTTATTCAGGTTTTTCTTCGGGCATTCCTCTAGGGATTTATTCAAAACATGCATTTAGTAATTTCTTCAGAAATAGCTATATGATTTTATCCCGTAGTTCTTTGTAAGAATTATCTACAGGGCTCACTATAGGCTTCTACGGATTTCTCGGGGGTTCCTTTTGGGATTTTTATGGGATTTCCTCTTGGTATCACTGCCGGAATATCTCGGAATTTTTTTTTTAATTTTTTTTTTTATTTTTTTTATATAGGTGACAATATTTTTTTTATATAGGGTGACAATGGGTATTATCGGCAGGTTTGTTCTCTTCGTCATGGGGGTTTTTTGTCAACCAAATTACCTGAAATTTTGCCATATCATTCAGTTTAGTTGGGAAGGATTTGAGGCCAACTCTGAGTTCAATAGGGTTCAAAAAACCCCCCAAGACGAAGAGAACAAAACGGCCGAGAATAGGTAATTTCCCCTATATTTTTTTATTTTATTTTTTTAATTTGGTTCGAATCCAAAACAGCACACGTTTCAAGTTTCAACAATTTTTGAAAATTTTGGAGCGGACCTGGTGTTTAACCATCACACCACGTGTAGAGATGCGACATGACTGTTTATTGATTAGAATAATAATGATAATTTATTTAGGTACAACGTCATACTCAGTATTACAGATTGCTACGATCCTACACAGCAAATAATTTTGTAATATCCAGGCGCGTAATTTCTGGCGATGTATCCATTTTTGAACGTAATTTCATTCGGTTGCATCGTTTTCCAACATTTATCACACTCACTATGTATACCCTGGTTGGCACTGGAAAGTGTCAACAAACCCATTCCAGCAAACACTCAGAAGCAGTATTATATTTATCAACTACCTTCCATCTCGGTGAAATAGCCGAGAGGTAAGGGATACGCCTCACAATCAGCGGATCAGTGTACGAATCCATGCCAATATTTTACTTATATATGATTCATCCATCGTTCCGGTTCTAGCGATTGCTAGACACACTTTCAATCTGCGGCGGCTGATTTGCTGCGTACAACGGATGTAATTTGTACATCAATTTTACGACGCGACTGATGTGCATCGAAAATGATGTGATGTTACAAGAATTTTTTTGCTGTGTAAATCCCTCCCTTGTTTTATACTCGCAATGTTCCAGTCGCATTCTGTAATAGGACTTATAAACATCCGTGGGCACGTCCAATCCACGCATGGTGTAGCAAGTCACTTGAATGAGATGAACCAATGATCCGATGCTAGCAGAAGATAAGATTTCCATCGTTAATCTGAAAGTAATGGCATGTGAGCTATATTTGTAAAGATAAAGATTATATTTTGGAAAGAATTATTTTGTCGATACTGTTATTTCATCTGGTTGTTGTGTAGCTCTTTATTCTCCATTTCTTGAATTTTTTCTCGTGAGCTCTTACTTTTGTTCCTTTCTATTTCATAGTGTTTCTTTGCACTCTATAATACAGAACAGTTATTTTGATTAATTATATTACAAGGAATATTAATCTAGTACTGGGAAATCGTCTCAATATCCGCTATAAGTCAAGCAATAGTATACTATCACCTCTTTTCCGGGAATCTACCTTCATCTTTGAGATTTTTCTTGTGGTTCGTCTTTGTAGAAGAAAACTGAGTTTTTCCTTCGGAAGGGAAGTAAAGCCGTGGATCCCGATATGAACTAGACTAAGGCTGAAAATATCACTAGTATAGAGATACGATCCTACACCACGATACTGTCACGCCGAGGACTTGGGATCAAATCCCACTTCCGACAAACTCGCAAAATGCTTGTGAAGTTGAACAGACAATTGGACTCGAAGGTAAATTTTCGAAATAGCCCAGGCTTTCAAAAGGTATCACCAGATCAATCGTGTTGACCGGGACAGAGAATGGAGCTCGACAGACATACTAGGTCATCTGGGAGTACATGCTTTCTGATCTACAGACATGGAAATTGTCGAGATCTACACTGTCCTACACTACCGTGTGGCGCATATTTTTTCCATGTAAATAGGGATTCCCATATAATATGGTAAAATCATTGAACTGAGTTGATCATAGCTTTGGATTTTAGAGTGGATTCCAGAAAATGAAGTTCATCATATCTACACACGCTGTCAATTTGAACAAAGTTAAATACTCAAAGGTATTTTTATGTAAATTTTCATAGGAATCATATAAGTTTATTTTTTTTTTTTAGAAACCTAAATTGCCAATTTCCTAAAGGATTAAAGTCTTGAAAACCCTAAAAGATTATTGTAATATTTAGATCATTTAAGTCAAATTCCCACATAAACTAGGCAAGATTTAAAAATTAGTACAACCCCTTATAAAATTGACAAACAATACCACTCCATTGGAGAGCCATTTTCGAAAAGCTTTAAGCAGTAATTATCGAAGGAATTTCAAGAACCGTATAAAACAGAATGTTTTTATTATTATCTTTAATGACAAGATTTTTAGCCCAAGGCAGAGTAACGATAGAAAAAACATGCTGTTCCTGCAAAAATTTGTGATTTCTTTTTTTTTTTCGCTACAAACATGGTTTTTCGATAATACTTAAGAAATCCTAGCCAAAGGACAGAGAAAAACATTATAAATTTTCCAGTAATCCACAAACAAAAATTGTTTCACCCAGAAGTGTGCTAAAAATGTCATTTAAACTAGCTGTACCTGGCAAACTTTGTCTTGCCTACTGCGTTTTTTGACGGTCCAAGTTTCTAGCCAATACCAAGATCGATTTTCTAAAACTCTCAGTTTTTCCTTTTTTTGCCTTATAAAGATTGTTTGGCGAAAACTAACAGAACAAATCTAAGACGACCAAAATCGGACCTTCCGTTCACAAGATCTTCGGCCATTCCGAAAGAATGTCACTAGACCACGCTAGGAATCTTATCTTGAAGAAAACTGAAAAAAATCAGCTAAAAATTAAACAGAACATTCCATATGAATTTACTTTCATCGAACTTTTTCAGTACTTTGGATTCCTTTGTAACTTGTGCCTAAAAACTTCAAGGATTTCAAAACTATTTTAGGATTGCATGGAGAAAACTCTAGAATCTCCGTCAGAAGTAAATGTTGTGAAAAACTCTCATGGCGTAAAAAAGTCAAAAAGTAAAAAAAGGGGCCCTTTCCAATTGCTACGATATAATTCGAGTTTGCTCAACGTTTCGACCACTTTTTGGCCTTCTTCATGGAGTTTATCAATATCATTTTTTTTTTCAAACATTCTAAAGAAACAAAAAAAAGTTATAAGAGGAGTTGGGTAAAATCGGATAATATTGTTTGAATACTCGTAGCATAATAATTCTATTAAGTCAAACTCTAAATACATCCATTTGGACCTCAGATATCTTACTGGATTCTTATTATTTGGTCAATCTGTTCAATGTTTTTCCGCTGAAATGATAAGATTAAAATACTATTAGGCCTATTATCCCCCCACAAATCTCCATAACAAGCGCAAAAACACTAAGCTCGTGATTTACGCTTTCAGCATCGATAAATCACATCACCTAATGAATGGAGCGATTCCCGGAACGAATCTTACAATCCGACTAATTCCTTGAATGACACCGCCAACACCCAGCTGCTGGCAACAAGCAACAAGTCAATGCTGCCTGACATTAAACATTGTCTTTTCTGTCGCTTTCATTAACGTCTACCGGCGTTGCGTTGTTCGTGTTGTTGTTGGTGACGCTCACTATAGTACCATTGAAGCACTTCGTACGAAACCAAACGACCGAGACGATCAATCGTAATTAGACTCGGTAGGGAGAGGGGAATAACAACATCCACCCACGCCCAAGGACTGCGACTGACGTTGTCACCCAGCGCGCGCGCGAACAAAGGACCAACATCACAACGCGCCGCGCGCTAAAAATAGGATGTTTCTTAAAATAGTTCCCCCCGCAATGACGACGACGACGATGACGACGAGGACTATTCATCTTATGCGATTTATCCCTCCCCAAGTGTCGGCTTGCACTCAATTCAGCGCCACCGGAATGCACAAGCAGCGAGCTCCCGTCTAAAAAGAAAAATCCTTTTTTCTCCAAAACTGAAACCAAACGGTAACGGAACCCACGTTGGGTTAGCGACAGATGGTCGAAACGACAAAAGGTCGAAGAGCGGGAATTAAACAGAAAGTCGAACAGACATTTTCAAAAAAAAAAAAGAAAAAAGATCCACTATGCATTTTTTTTTTTGAACTTGTATCCTCTTGACTTATTATCCTTGAAAATCTGAAACCAAACGGTAACGGAATTCACGTCGAGTTTGGGACAGATGGTCGAAACGACAAAAGGTCGAAGAGCGGAAATTAAGCAGGAAGTATCACATTTTCAAAAAAAAAAAAAAAAGAAAAAAAAAATCCGCTATGCAAATAATTTTTGAATTTTTATCCTCTCCACTTTTTGTCCTTCCGATGGATTTTCCATCGACCTTTTGTCCCTAACCCGACGCCCACATCCATCTTGGAAGACCTGTTGCCATACGCAAAGAAAGCCAAGATGACGACGACTAGAAGCGAGAAATGCGTCGCCGTCGTCGTTGTCGTTGCTGCAAAATAGATCAACGCCGGTCAGGCGTGAACGAATCAAAGCAACCCCGTCGCGATGACGTGATACTAACTGAACCGTCGACGGTAGTCTGTCCATTGGTTGTCCGCCTACTGTGATGACATCGATTGCGTAGTGGTTGGTAACCCGTACCCGACCGACCGACGGACCAACCGACTAGTACTCAGGAAAACAGGTCAACGGTGACCGATTTACGTCGAACATCAAATCCTTTCTACAGTGAATGAGATTTTCCTGTAAACCCCCGCGCACGTTGTGCTCTGGTCCGATCGGTGTGGCAAATGGCAAGCGAGATATTTGCATTCGATGTGTCCTCGCATCCTGTGTGGGTCACAGTGGTCTTCATAGGTCATAAATCGACCTTAACAAGATCTTTATATTATTCCGACATTATTTTGAATTTTAAAACATATTTTCATATTTTTTTATTTTTATATTTTTAAAATTTTATTTTTTTATATTTTGATATTTTTTTTTACATTTATATTTTTATAAATAAAAAGAAAATCGGGGTACGACTGTTCCTTTTAATTCCACTAGAAATTTGCATCCTTCGACAGATACGTAGGCTCGTCTTCAGTGTCTCGTACTTGAACCGATTGAAGAAATCCATCGCATTCTACACGTTTTATCTTTTTTTTATGAGCATGCTAAAACTTATCTCTATATTAACATCCACCATAATAAAGGTACATTGTCATTCCTCGACGGTGCAGGAAAATGTACCTATTCTATGATGTATGTTAATATAGAGATAAATTTTTTTGATGTTCATAAAAAATTGGATAAAAGACTACCTAGACTTAATGTTTACCTAAAATGTATAAAACGTGTAGAATACGATGGATTTCTTCAGTCGAGTCAAGTACAGGATACTGAAGACGACCTTATAATTTTAAATTTTTCATATTTTTATATTTTTATATTTTCATATTTTCAGTTTTATGTTTTTAAATTTTTATACTTTAATATTTTACATTTTTATTCTTTTATATTTTTACATTTTTATATTTTTATATTTTAACATTGTCATATTTTTATATTTTGACATTTTTATATTTTCATATTTTTATACTTTTATATTTTTATATTTGTATATTTTAATATTTTATATTTTTTTATATTTTGATATTATTACATTTTTATATTTTAATATAATTTCAATATTAAAATACATAAATTTTATATCTTTTTTTAATATTTTTTTATTTTTATATTTTTATACTTTTATAATTCAATATTTTTATATTTAATTGCCGGTTGACACCATTGTGAGCACCATTGTCCTCGCGGCTTGATAGTGTACACTCTCACGCCCACCAGTCTCCACAGGGAAGATAAACACCATATGGATGGCTGATGGTTGACCTCGAGACGCTAGGCAACAACACAGCAGCATCACTATCGATAAATTTTCCGATCAAAGGAGCAACGGAAAATTTTCAGATATCCTTACGCAGTAACACAACAATGACGTCATCCGAATCGAACATCGTCTTCACCAATCGCCGGGTTGCTAGATAAATCCCTTCTACCTCCTACATTCAATCGCACATTAATTTTCCGTTCATTTATGCGGCAGCCCGTGTGGAATGTGGATCGAATCCACTCACCTGAAAAAGGGAAAAGAAAGAAAAAGCTCGATGAGAAAAATGCCGTGCGTCAATGTTACGATTGTTTATGTGAAGTCAACTAATTGTAATTAACAGCGAAAAGGGTGCAAATTGGACACAATGTCGGTATGGCAACCCGCGTCATTATAACAACCATCATCATCACCTTCTTCTTCAACAAAGGCTAACATTCGAAAATAGTCCATTGCTTCCGTAATCAGGTGAAAATCTTAGAGGCACAATAGACCGTTTCCAAGAGTTTGTCCAGAAGCAATTCGGTACACAAGCTGAGAGCACATGCTGTCTAGTCGATGTTACTTTTATTTCGAGGGTGGTTTAGGTACTTAAATGCGGCCAGACGTCGCGTCGCTGCGTTAAATGGGTTCTTTTATGGGCGATTCACCATAGGCAAAACACTCGCCCGCATCGTGAGGGTGTTGTAAGGTCTCAGGTTGTAAGTAGTTGTTCTGACTCAGTTTACATATGCGATGTTACTAGGGAGTGACCTTTACAACACAAAAATGCTCGTTTCAGAAGTGTCGCCGGTAATATGTTCGTTCATAAAAACGGTTTATTCATTTGCCTGGAGAAAGGTCAGGAGCTTTGGTGATGTGTTAGGCACGTTTAGATACCGAAGATCTTTTCTGTCAATTCAGGTGGATGAAAATTGATCCTTTTTCATAGTTTAGTGATTAAGAATATCACTCGATGAACGTGTGAAAAGATGTTAATTGGTGAGTTCGTTCCATATTGCTGTTCAAAGAATTGTGAGAGATTAGTAAAAAAAAAAAAAAAAAAAACTATGAGAGATTAGTAAAAAAAAATCAAAAAATATTATTGCTTCATTCAAAACATCTTCATCATGTAAAATAATTTCGATTAGATTGCTGTTTTGCTTTTCAGTGGTAAAAAAAATCAATGATTTGGGTTTCATACAATTGAAGAATAAGCAAAATAAATAAAAATAAAGATAAAAAAATGTAAAAAAATTTAAAAAAAATAATAAAAGGTTTTATGGATAGAATTACTTAGCATGCATTCAACATTAAATATTACTCTGAAACACACAAATGAATAATGGCGTTGCTTCGTACAAACTGAACAATTTAATTTGCGGTGAGTTTGATAGCTGAAATGTCAATACGTGACGCATAAAAAGCAGAAATCAATATTTCGGAAAAGAAAGCTCAAATTGCCATTACATATATCTCATTCAGCCACAGCCTATCGGCCAAACATATCATTATCCAGCTGACTTATGTAAAACCACCG